>NW_026853052.1:0-53061 GCF_026571515.1 Ruditapes philippinarum | reverse complement strand
CCCCTTTTTGCAGTGGCGGACATTGCCCCTCATATCATTGCCCCTCCCTGTTTGAAAAATGTTAAAATATTTTATTATTTAACTGTTTGCTACCAAAATTCATCGCCGCCTATTGTCGAAATTTCTTTGTGCTTAAATACATAAAAATATACTATAATATTTCCATTGGCATACAAAAAATCTATACACGAGATGACAAGTGACAAGTTACAACAGCAAAAGGGTATCCGCGGTAAAACCCAAAACATGACAAAAACTAGAAATGTGTCCATAGGACACGGATGCCCCCACACGCCACTGTTCTGTCAATCTTATGACTCAAATATTTTTTGGACTACATGTGCCACAAGTTGAAAACTAAAAATCAACAAAGGGCCATAATTCTGTTAAACTTGGTCGCAGCAAAAATTCCTTCCTTTACTACCATCTACACATTAAGGTTGTTAATCCCTGGAAGTTTAAGCAAAATCTGCCATTCGGTTTAAGAGGAGTTGCGTTCACAAAATTTCTACATAGTATATAATGAAAAAATCAACAAAGGGCCATAATTCTGTTAAATTTGGTTGCAGCAAAAATTCCTTCCTTTACTACCATTTACACATTAAGGTTGTTAATCCCTGGAAGTTTAAACAAAATCTGCCATCCGGTTTAAGAGGAGTTGCATTCACAAAATGTCTACATAGTATATAATGATAAAATCAACAAAGGGCCATAATTCTGTTAAATTTGGTCGCAGCAAAAAGTCCATCCTTTACTACCATCTACACTATAAGGTTGTTCATCCTTGTAAGTTTAAGCAAAATCTGCCATCCGGTTTAAGAGGAGTTGCGTTCACAAAATTTCTACATAGTATATAGTGAAAAAATCAACAAAGGGCCATAATTCTGTTAAATTTGGTCGCAGCAAAAATTCCTTCCTTTACTACCATCTACACATTAAGGTTGTTCATCCCTGTAAGTTTAAGCAAAATCTGCCATCCGGTTAAAGAGGAGTTGCGTTCACAAAATTTCTACATAGTATCTAGTGAAAAAATCAACAAAGGGCCATAATTCTGTTAAATTTGGTCGCAGCGAAAATTCCTTCCTTTACTACCATCTACACATTAAGGTTGTTCATCTCTGTAAGTTTAAGCAAAATCTGCCATCCGGTTTAAGAGGAGTTGCGTTCACAAGATTTCGGGACGTACGGACGGACGGACGGACAAGTGCAACGCTATATGCTCCCACATTGTGGGGGCATAAAAATTGTTAAATCAGTCATCTGTTTTCAATGTATCACACCGTACAATTAGATGGGCAGTCAGCAGTTCAAGCGTCGACAGATGTACCAGAATATACATGTTGGCGCAGGGACGGTAAGTATTCATCTATTTTAACATATCCCAACTGTGTTCGAGTAAATCAATGTTATGGATTGATAGTCAACACAAAATTACACTCTAATAAAAACAAACACTTACACGTACAGACAAATACAAACGCATACACATACGCATGCACACACGCACATACAGTATACACAGAAGTACAAACACGCACGCACACGCGCATGCACACAAAACACATACATACATACATACATACATACATACATACATACATACATACATACATACATACATACATACATACATACATACATACATACATACATACATACATACATACATACATACATACATACATACATACATACATACATACATACATACATACATACATACATACATACATACATACATACATACATACATACATACATACATACATACATACATACATACATACATACATACATACATACATACATACATACATACATACATACATACATGGTTTTTATTTTTAAAAGCGGTTTTATTGGATAGTGCAATAGAAATAATAATCATTCTTAGAATTGATTGTTATGCTTTAAATAAATCATTTTATATGGCAGACATCTCGGGTAACACAGCTATTCACTCCATGGGACAAAGCCAGTCAAGAGAACTCAGGAACACACTAACTAACTAAATAACTAACTAACTAATAAACTAACTAACTAACTAACTAATAAACTAACTAACTAACTAACTAACTAACTTACTTCACCTCACCTCACCTCACCTCACCTCACCTCACTCACTCACTCACTAACTAACTAACTAACTAATAATCATACTTTAAATTAAATTACATGCTGTAAAATAAATCATTTTTAATGATGGAAAATTTAGAAATTATTGAAGAGATATGGATTTCGTAAGCATGAGGTCTACTAGAAAGTTTCATGAATAACTTGATATTTTAAATGAACAAAAACGTTTTACTCTTTCCTAGTTACTGTAGCACAAAAGCCCTGAATATTGTGTCCTTGAACGACTTTCAGCGTTATTCATTCTTACCGATGAATAGGTGTCGATGTTATCATTAAAAAGAGGCGAACGGCTGATGACGTTACTAAAATTTTGACGACACTCAAACTTGAATACCCTATAACTTTAAAAGAAAAGCATTTTGAAGGTATTGTTTGGAAAATTTAATGACGAAATGTTGACGTTTACGAATCGTATAATTAAAGGATTTATTATCGTGAGAAAATATAAAAATGCCGCATCTCATCGAATAGTGTGGTTATTTTCAGTCCAAATTCACGTGAAGTAAAACTTGCACAGGGCCAGAAATTTGTCAGCATGCTCCTTTGGATGTTGACTATGAATCCATAACATTGGTTTACTCATAGGAACTCGAGAACGGGACCGCAGATTGCGGCGTATATTTTCGATCTTGTAACGGTTTTTAAATACGTTTCTGCTACATCTAAATATCTTTTAGTATTATCCGAGTGTATGGACTCAAAAAAATATATTATCAATTGAACCCAATCTGTCTCTTTTAAAATTGGTCAAATTTTACGGTATTATAAAAAAAGACAAGGAGTGACATCCGCCATTTGCCGCAACGTTTTCGGCATGAGTTTTTCCCCTTTGGCTACAATTGATTACTATTTTTTCAGAATTTTGTTCCCGTTATTTTTGTCAACTATCAGGTATCGTCCGGATATAACATTAACGGTTTATTGTTTGTACACGTGTTGACATGTATAGGCGGCATTATAACGGGCGTATTCGTGTATTGATTTGTTAAAATGGAGAAAACAGACACTTTAGTAATATGGTCCAACTGATTTTGTCTAACTGAAAAAAGGAATATTTAAACATGATCCATAGATAAATATTTTAGGCACTCATCTCGTATTCATTACTAGAAAAATTAAAACAAAAATCAAGCATATCAAGGGGGGTAACTTACGCCGAACGTTGCGGCAAATGGCGGATGTCAACTCCTTTTCTTTTTTCAATATACCGTATATTTGACTGATTTTTAAATTAGCAGATTATATTTAATTGAGATTAGATAATTAAAGACCACCCGCTCGCATAATATGAAAAGATATTCAAAGGTCGGACAAACAATATGTAAAGCCGGTACGGATTCGGATTTATGCGCCGCAATATGCGGTCCTGTTCCAGAGTTCCTAATTGCACAATAGCATAGGACGATGAGCAGCAATGTATAGTGCTGTAACGTGCACTAACCACATCGATGAACGTAGCTTCGCGATTCACTTGGAGGAAAAACCAATTCATTCATTTTATATGTGCTGGATATTTCCCGATAAGACCAGTTAGATCAGACCAGCCCCCCCCCCCCACTCAATGTAAGTTGAAAAATAGCATGTAGTGTATTATTGAAATAACAATATTTGTTTTTATTTAAAAAGAGGTCAATAAAAAAAAGTGTTTCCTTAATATATAAAAAAGGAATAAGCAAACGTAAGGTAATACTTGTCATTTTTATTGTTTAACATCACATCACATATATGTATATGATTCAATATCACATTTATTTTGTTTTTAGTTGTGAGGGGATTTGTATGACTTTTTATATGCTGAAATTTTTTGTTACTTAAAACCTAGACGAAAGATTGTGGTTTACTCCTCTTCTAAAATGAATAAAAGATAAATAAGCCATAAAGCGTCAATCATGTCATAAACGACATCTTTGTTGAACATCATTTAATATGACAATGTAAAGCAGCGAGTATGAATATGAAATAAAGAATGGTTTTCAAAAAAGTATTATCATATTTTAATCGTTTGCACCTGGCAAAATGCATCATTTGAAATTAGAGTTCAAGCAATTGATGGTGATAACTATATATGCCCAAACTATTAAAATTTGCGTAGAAATTTTTTAAACCATTTTTTTCTTGTAAATGGCCTACAATGCAGAAATCGGAAACACTAATGACAAGAACAAATGTCAGAACAATTAATAATCTGACAATTTATCTGTGTTATGCATATAAGGCAGCATGCATCAAGATTCGTGCTAATTTTCATGAAAATTAAAAAAAAACTGTATTTAAAAGTGAAATATTGTGAAGTGAACAAAGAAAATAATTTTCACATTGCAAGCAACACTTACAACCCACGTAAATTACCAAAACGTGTCAAAATAAGCAACGCAGTAGAAATATCCTTAATCCCATTTTACATATTACTCGAATCCTAAATATGTTATTTTCTTGAGTATGCAGACTGGTAAAAGAGAGATAACTACAACAAAAAATGTTTAGTACATAAATATGACGGTTATGTCATCTTAGAAATATTAATGGTTGCCGTTTATTTGGTAGATATAGTCTGATTTTATTGACCTGTCAATTTTGAATATATTATAGGACTCATTTAAATATTCGATCCCACTTCGGTTTGGTCCGTGTAGTTTACGAGAATTAATGTGGAGTATATAAGTCATCGATTGAAAGTCAGGCCATTAATGTGAAAGTTTTCGTTAATTCACAATAGTACAGTTGGTTAAGAGAATGCCTGATAATTGAGATGTCTGTGGTTCGATCCTTACTGTTGCCATTGTTTTAGTACTCTTTCTTTATTTTTTGCAGTATATTTTAATGGAACGGATTTGTAGTGTGTTTCACGGCATTGAATAGACATTTATTGATTTTAATCCGTTTTAATTTTAAACATTTCTTAAAACATGTTATTTAAAAAGAGTATAGACATAACAAAATTAAGTAAAATATAATACAATGTAAAACAAAACGAACAACATAAAATAATCATAATTATATAGCTTCAATAATTTTGAAAGTATTAATAAAAAAAACATGGACCAACGCGGCCTCGAACTTAAAACACGTGTGGCACTTAGATTATAAACTCGTAATTTACCCTATTGCGCTATAACGCTGAGTACACTTAGTTTAGAGATACAAATTAAATTAAATTCTATCGTACAGCGTACATCTCACGGAACTTACCGAACATCTACCGAAGATTTACATATTGTGTGCATCGACCGTGTAATCAGTATGTAATTGACAGGTTAATAAAACCAAACAATAATGATAACATGCAACGTTAACAAATATCTTTTCTACTTTGTTTAAGTACACTTGGTTTTTACATGTATAAGTATTTTTATGCAAACTCTGTTAGATTTGTCGTAACCTAACAATACTTCTCGGCTAATTTACTGTAACTTATAAAACTTTGCACCATAATAGTATCTGAATTGTACAACTATGAATTGTATGTATTCAATTTCTATTTTTTTCGCTGTGATAGCGATAAAAGAAACATTATGGTTAGGTAAGATAACGTTGATAAAATAGATATACATTTAATTTGGCTAAAATTTCATTTTAAATGAAATATCTAAATACCTGTGTTTGGCTATAAATTTTCTCTTTGAGTTTGTAATAAAAACTTTTTTTTTAGGGAAAAGCTTAAATTTTTATTGACCGGGTAAATTTATAAATAGTTTGTAAATTTATAACACTAATCCCACTCGGGTTTTAAAAGGGGTTGAGGAGAAAGTAAAAAAAAAATTTTTACTTTTTTGCATGACAGGGGCCTTTTAGTTTATTTCCCATGAAGGATATAAATCAGTTCCCTTTTAAATATAAATTTCAAAATTGTCCTATAAAACCGACCCTGGAAGGTTTTTTTAAATAAAAATTTTCAGATATATTTGTTTTTAATTCAAAATTTTTTTTAAATATAAACCCTTTTTTTTTTGGTTTCAAATTTTTAATTTTACAGTCCCCTTTTGAAACTATGTATTTTAATGTCTTTTTCAAAAACCCTTGAGTATTTCTTGTTGATCGTACTGTCAAAATGAAATGTGATTTTAATTAGTACAGTTATTGAATAAAATATAATTATAACTAAAATTTAAGATATACTATGCTCAAATTTGATATCACAAAATATTATTATTTGCTACTCAGTCTCTTTGTAAATATATATAAAATACATGTTTTGACTTCACACAAAGTAGTTATGTCAAGTATCGAGAAGTTAGCACTGACATCGAAGATCAAAGATCGAAATTCAGTTTATAGTGAGCTCGAAGATCGAAATTCAAAGTAAACCAGAGCTGACTTTCAAGCTGGAGTTGAACTTCGAGCCAGCTCGAAGATCGAAATTCAAAATTTTCAAAACCCGAATTTCGAGCTGGAGTTGAATTTCGAGCCAGCTCGAAGATCGAAATTCAAAATTTTCAAAAGCCGAATTTCGAGCTGAATTGAAATTTCGAGCCAGCTCGAAGATCGAAATTCAAAATTTTCAAAAGCCGAATTTCGAGCTAGAGTTGAATTTCGAGCTGGCTCGAACATCGAAATTCAAATTTTCAAAACCCGAATTTCGAGCAGGTGTTGAATTTGAGCCAGCTCGAAGATCGAAATTCAAAATTTTCAAAACCCGAATTTCGATCTTCGAGCTGGCTCGAAATTCAACTCCAGCTCGAAATTCAGTTTTGAAAATTTTGAATTTCGATCTTCGAGCTGTCTCGAAATTTCAATCCAGCTCGAAATTCGGGTTTTGAAGGTTTTGAATTTCGATCTTCGAGCTGGCTCGAAATTCAACTCCAGCTCGAAATTCAGTTATGAAAATTTTGAATTTCGATCTTCGAGCTGGCTCGAAATTTCAATTCAGCTCGAAATTCAGTTTTGAAAATTTTGAATTTCGATATTCGAGCTGGCTCGAAATTCAACCCCAGCACGAAATTCGTGTTTTGAAAATATTGAATTTTGATCTTCGAGCTGGCTCGAAATTCAACTCCAGCTCGAAATTCAGTTTTAAAAATTTTGAATTTCGATCTGGAGTTGAATCATATTTTATTCAAATTAGACATTTTCAATTTATTATTTAATATATTACAATGCATTTTTTATGAAAATATTTTACTAAAGAATGAGCATAGTATATCTTTAAAGCAGAAAGCTTAGTGCGTGCGTGTATTTTTATAGTAGTGATCATATTTGTTAAATCAGTCATCTGTTTTTAACATATGTGGCAGTAAACAACCAGAGTATTTTCTCATGGCAGTAAACGACCTATCACCACAATAACATAGGTCGATAAGCTGCAATGTACATGTATAAACACATCAATGAACAAAGCGATTCAGTTGAAAGAAAACCAATTATGCCACTAGATATTTCCTGATAAAACCAGTTAGATCAGCCCCCACCCCCATGTTAGCTTAAAAATAGTATGTAGTGTATTGAAATAGCATTTCTTGTTTTTATTAAAAAAAGAGGTTATTTTAAAGGACAAGTGTTTCCTTAAAATATAAAAAACAAGGATAATACAAAAGGTAATACTTGTCATTTTTGTTGTTGAATATCACATATATGTATATGATTCATTATCACATTCATTTTGTTTTATTTTTGAGGGGAGTTTTATGTCTTTTTATATGCTGGAATGTTTTGTTACTTAAAACCTAGAAGAAAGTTAACGTTTGCCTAGTGTGGTGTACTCCTCTACTTATATCAAATAAACGATAAATAAGCCATAAAGCGTCAATATTGTCGTAAACGACATCTTTGTTGAACGCCATTTGATATAACAATGTAAAGCAGTGAGTACGAATGTTTTGCAAAGAGTATTTTTTTTTTGATATTTTAATCTTTTACACCTGGTTAAATGCATGCTTATTTGAAATTAGAGTTCAAGCAATTTATATTTAGTGTTTGAAATCATTTTTTTGTCCAATAGGATTGCAGTATTTCAAATGAATTGTTACACATTTCGGCACACTATCAATCAGTCTAGTAAATCGACTGTTTATAAAAAATAATTTATAACAATAAGCAGGTTAAAATCTATAAGAACGCATTTACAAAATTAAATTGGTCACGCGACTACACCGCGCCTGACCAATCTTAATTTGTAAATACGTTCTAATTAATTTACTTATACTTATACTTAAAACACTTTTTTCCCTTAAATTGCAAATTTGGTAAAAAGGGAGATAATTTTTTAAAACAACGAATTTAAAGTAAAAAGGGAAGGGTTTTTATGTCATTTTAAGAAAATTTTAAAAATTTTTTCCCCCTTTTTTTTAATTGGGGGATAATGATATAATGCAATGTTAACAAATATCTTTCTACTTTGTTTCTTACATGTAAAAGTATTTTATGCAAACTCTGTTGGATACGTCGTAATAGTTGTTTATACTTCTCAAAAATAATTCTCGGCAACGTTAACAAATATAATATTTCTTTGTTTAAGTACATTTGTTTCTTACATGTATAAGTATTTAATGCTCACTCTGTTAGATATGTCGTAACCTTTGTTTATACTTGTCAACAATACTGCTCGGCAACGTTAACGTTAACAAATATCTTTCTACTTAGTTTAAGTGCATTTGTTTCTTTCATGTATAAGGATTTTCAAGAAAACTCATTTATGTCATTTATGTCATTTATTCAAACGCTGTAAGTTATGTCGTAACCTTTGTTTATACTTGTCAACATTTTTTCCCAGCTTACTTACCGTAACTTATAACACTTTACACAACACAGTATTTAAATTGAATCACTATAGACCCTTTCATTTAAGACCGTATTCAAGTTGTCGCCCTTGGATGACGTCATTGGGGGATACGGTGGACAATGCCGATACGATTAAGTACACTAATAGAGGGATATAAAGATCTTAATCCTTTCTCTTGTAAGATTTGCAGATTAAAATTGCCAAAATTGTGTGTAATTGATGAATAAGATATTACATAAAAAGGATGGTGAAATGAATAAAAATGTTAACTATAATAAGGTTAACGATTTGTTTTAATAGTAGACCATATTGCTGGGTAACTGATCATGATTACCATTTTCGTTAGATTCTTAATAATGAAAATTTTACCAGGCAGTTAAATCGTACTAACTTGCTAATACCAGAGATATAGATACTGTATCTATGTGTCTGCTAATATACAATACCCAAAAGAGTTTCAAAAATGTAAGGACTCTGTAGTTTCGAAAAACGGCTGCGTAATAATTAATTGCAAGATACTGGTTTATTAAAAATCATTTTGATTCAAGCATTACTAAGACAAAGAAAATCAACAATATAAATCTATATAATTTCAAAAAAAATGTAAAAGGCATAAAAAGTAAAAATTCTTTTGAATGTACATGACTGTATACTATTTGTGTCGGCAAAAAATGCACTCTCAAAAAATCGTACATCACACCCATATATTAAGCTGGTGGGTAATATTTTCAACTTGATACTTTTATTTCATACTCTGCTTATCAAATATTTTTTTTTTTAAAAATCACAAAAAAAAACAAAAAAAACAAAAAACAAGTTGTGAAACACGTTCACAGAAATTCGTTATTAACTGAATTATAATTTTACGCATTTTTGACTGTGCCAGTTGGTAGGACTCTGGATCGAGTATCAAATCAGTAAGGCATGACCAATAAAGTCCCTAGGATGATCCATAACAAAATGCGGACCATAAATATTTTGACAACTAACAAAAGTGACGTAATCTGATGTAATGTTGTAACTCTAAAAAATGCACCCTGGTGATTTATGATATCACAGCCAAGTGCCGCTTGTATATGCAACATATAAGCACCCTGTTAGTTAATATGTTACGGCACAGTGGCGCTTATACATGTATATACACATCTATTTATCTATAAAATAAGTTACTGAGAAAATGTCTTTATTTTCATAACCATAAGAATAGATTTTTAATATCAAAATTATCTTATTATCGTCTGTTGCGAATCTAAATTTATAAAAGTCAATGTCACATGGTTTTCCTTCTTTCCGTAATATTTATAAAATTATATCCTTCACTGGTTCTTTGAAATATTTTTAATACGGCATAGTGAAAAAGAATCAGTAAGTATTGACAGAATGCATTCTGTTATTGTTCTATTAAAGCTTGAAAAACAATCATTAAAAGACATTGACATTTGTCACAAATACGCCGGAATTTTCTAAATGACAGAAAATAACACAGAAAACTAGAAAATGGCCATTTAAATTTATAATAGGCAATTTCAGTGTGTATGGGTGTTTATAAAATATTAAAATTTGATTTAGTTACTAGCTTTTTATCCTTGCATTAGAGAAAATCTAGATCTACGAGTAATAAATATATTCACTTTGAAATTTCGCTGTTTCACTCCGTAGCGATAATTAATCTCAATCTTAGTTTATGTATTTTTTTCTATTGTCTTGATAGGCCTAGTGAATTTATGTATGCATGCGTAAATTTTTACATATTAAAATCATAATTGAACGATCAGTATTTACGCATGTAACTTTTCAATAAGCTAACATTCTATGCGGCCTGCAAAGTTTTATCCCCCATCGTCACATCCGGTAAGGGAAGTAACTCTTCCCTGACTGTGATCGCTTTTAAAATTTTGAATTTAGATCTTTGAGGTGGTTCTAAATTCCGCTCTTTTTATAAATTTAACATTACATAATTATTTGATTGATATTTACATACATTTCCTTTGGCTACGTGAGTTATATAGATTATTGAAAAGCATTGTCGTGGAAAAATGTAAACTTATTATTTTACTTTCTCCTGTTCACTCACTATATACCTATATAGTGCGGTCGATTTTTGCGACGGACGCGCCCTCAGGCGCGTTCAGAGCTAAGTCATATACACATGGGATTTCGTCGGCTACAATCGCGCAAGGTGTCCTCAACCGATTAACAGACCAAGAAATAGTACATGAATTTGATCCTTTAAAAACTCCCATACTTTGTCGGGATATCTTAATATCTTCCATATTTAGCCTTTTCAGTTTCAAATTAAGTTATCCAAGTTAAAATGTGGACGTATATGAATGATAAAAACGTTGTAGTCCCGTAGTATTATTGCGCAATATGCAAATTACTGCCGAAACGATTTTCCGCTGTCGAAAAAGTAGGACAGCAAATTATACTATAATAAAGGTGTAAGCTCTGAGTTCCAAGAAATTATTAGTAGGAAATAAATATTTCTACATTATACAAAACATAATCTTTAACAAATCAAAAGTTTTTCGTGACTCTAGAATAACTCGCGCATTAATAAAAGAAGAACTATTTTCGTGACTCATACCGCGGGTTTAGCTGAAATATTCAGCAGTTATTAATAAATTAGATACAGTACAATGGTTAGTATAAATATCTATTTTTTTGAAAATGCATGTAACAAGAGAGTTTTCAACACTTTACCACCATGTAGTCTTTTCTTGAAGGAAGTTATAATATCAGTTCTACTTCCGATTTATTGTGGTTTTTACATATTTTTTCTAGGTCACGATATGAGTTAACCATCGCTATTCTAAAAATAGATTCTTCTTCACCTGTGCTGATTTTTGGACGGGCGATTAGGGATGTAATAAACCAGCGATTACATGCAATACTTTTAGAAATTCTATACAATTGTAGAAGCAAACAAGTTGGTTAAAATGGAATTTAGTGTGAAATTGAAAAGGACAACTAAACACTGTAGTGCTAAAGTGACATTTAAATTAAAAATAAAAACGATGTGCTCTGGCCTCTTGTAAATAAAAAAATATAAATAATAGAAATCTACACTATTAATTGCTGATGATTTTAACCAAAAATATTTTTAATGAGACATATCCAAGAGAAATAAAAATACAAATGACTTATATTTCATTGTCTATAGGCCCACTATGATAACACGAAGCAATTCTAAATAGCATTCTCACATGTATAATGTATTATGCTTGAATTTTATTTGCATGGTTTTATTTTAGAAATATTTCGTTGACAGTTTTTTCTTCTATTTACATATCATTTCTTGGAATAAATCGATAAGTTCGATAAGGACACTGATTTACAAGTTTGACTAGAGTTTTTAGGCATAAATTTCATTCTGTATTTAAATGCTTGAAAGTAGAAAATCTGAATTATATCAGTTTGGGACACAAAATATATTGCTCTACAAATCTCGAACTTGTACGGAACAAATTTTCTCTGTTATATATTTTGTGTTTTGTTTTTGTTATTTTTTTTCTAAAAAAAGGCCTTAATGTCTCTCCAGTTGCATGTCCGTCGCATTCAGTGCTGCAGCACTTTGATTTAAATTATTGTTATACTGACAAATGTATTCATAATTGAATGGTCAATAAAATCAAGCTATGCGCAGAAGATGTTTTCATTACATCTACAAAGACAGTGTATAGCAATCACAGGTTGAGCATATTATATCTTTACGTTATTGCCGTTTCTTAACCTTATTTAACTTAACCATAATGTTTCTTTTATCGCTATCACAGAGACAGAAAATTAGAAATTGAGTATAAAAATTGTTATCATAACATAAACATAACATATATTTTATTCAACATAAATTGTAGACATGCAGTTTCTACACTTCAATGACCCGAATAGTAAACATACTGGGAGAAGGCAGCATTTAACTTTATAATATCAACCCCTACCTTGATGAATCGTTACCTGTAAACGACCATGCTGAAGTAATGTAATTCTCTATGGATACCGAAATGGAGACGCTTAAGTTTCATATCATCATCCTTTAACAGGAAACGATGCTCCATTTGTGCCGCGTCACGACAAAAGCAACATAATGGGTTTTCGACCCGCTGACCAGCCAGCCCGGCCCTCCCCAGTCTGATCAGGGCCATGTGTTCGCTATCATTTCTCTATTGTAAAAAGTTTTTTATAAGCGAGCACATGGACCGATCAGACTGCGCGGATGGGAGCTGGTCCTGGAGATCCATGCTGGTCGCAAACGCATTATGTTGGTTTAGTCGTGACGCGGCTCATTTGTTATATAGATGTTTCACTGTCATACATGCTGTGATCCTGCATAGATTTGTGATAGTAAATTCAGTTTTTGCCTCATTTCCATCTAAAACCCATATAGATTATTGATTAAACTTACTACTCATTTTAAAATTTTCATTAACTAGCTTACATTAGTGTTCCATGTCAATTGCCGAGTAATGTACCCGTCTATCTCAAGATACGAGAATAGGTAAATTATTTGACAAAGTGAAGGAGGAAAGCACAAGATACGGCGACAGATAAAAGATTTGATTAGTGAATGTTTGCGAAAATAGTATTTAACATTTTAATAGCATCCACGTAGTTACAAAACGGTACTATATGGATAAGATATAAATTATATTCAGTTACTAATATAAGAATTAAAACCAACAACAACAATCAATATTTTTGGAAAATATATAAGTGTCTCGTATTAAATCTACTCGAATGTGCATTTTAGTGGAATTTTAAACTTTATTTTAGAGCAGATTATCACTGTACTGAAGTAACAACGTTACATTATGGAAGGAAAACACATAATTGTGATTGGTGGAGGAACTTATAGAATGAGAAACATGTGGTCGGATGCTGAGGGATATGGAATAAAGGTACAGGTTTTGAAATCATGCTGTTACAAATCTTGCTGAAATCCAAAGTTGCGTGATGTACATGTTTTAAAATATGGGCGTCCATATTAGTGTTTGTTTAATTTATATTGAGGTTGAACAGTTTCAAATTAGATTTTTATTGGGTAGAGATCAAATCAGTCGCGATAAATTCAAACAAATCTCTTGTCAAAAGACTTACAATTACGGTTACGATTACAGTTACAATTACAGTTACAATTACGGTTACGATTACAGTTGTAACTATGTTTCTATTTCAGATCATACTTGTGGAATATGATCCAAATCATATAGCACGAGATTTTGTTCATTGTTTTGTGGAGTATGATTTCTCTGATCATACGATTGACCATGTGCATGCCAGTGAAATCATAAGTTTATTACGCAGACGGGAAATAAAGGCTGATGGTTGTGTGTCATTCTGTAACGAATGTACACCTTTGGCAGCGTTAATTTGTGAACAATTAGAACTAAGAGGTATCATATAACTACAATTAATACAGTGACGTTTTGTAATAAATCAAGCACTATATCAGTTTGAATTTGCATAACATTTTATAGATTTTAGATATTTTAGATAACTCGACAAGCAAGTTTTGGGTTTTGTGTATGTCGACTGTACTCAGTTTTGAAATAACAAAACAAAGAGTTAAGTACGTAATTCTTCAATTAAATTTAGTTTTAGAAATGTCGATATAGTGCTTTGCAAATATCTTGTGATTTAGCTACCATTTACTATTGATGAGTCTGATGACAACTGTGGCTTTACATTAAAGGAGCATTATGCCTCAGAAACGTATAAGTATTTCTTTTTGTAAAAGGGGCAAATAAGGGTTTTATATCGTTAAGATAATGGTATCAAAGCATGTGAGATGCATATCACCTGAGAAAAGTAATGCGAAATTACAGGTCGTAAAAGTAGCAAAATGTTAACAATGTAGAACTTTTTTTTTTGAAAATATAACCGGACATTAAAAACAATAAGCTTTTGAAAAACAAAAACAAACGCATTTCTTAGGCATAATGGACCTTTTAGTCTTCTCCCAACGGTTTGTCTTTATAAACATATGCCATGTTTACTGATGTATAATTTATTTTACAAAAATAATCAATTTAGGTCCGAGCTTCAAATCAGCCATCATAGCTAACTCCAAATCGCAAACGCAGAATTTGTTGAAAATGAGTAATATAGAAATTTTGGGGTGCAAAAACTAGTATTTTTTTACAGGCATTCATCTAAGAATGATTTTTACTGTGATACGTTACCCCGGGAAAAATTTGTGTTTGGCATTCGTTTTTTTTCTTTTATAGTTTTTCACGGGAAAAAATTTTTTGTTGTTTAAAGGTAAAAACAATACTTAAACAACAATCCTAACTTGCTAACATAACGCTGGAGAAAAACATTACATTTTTGTATATATAAAAAGGGATATCATAATATTTATATTGCAAGCGTAAGGTAACCAGTCAGCTTAACGAAGCAGTGTGTTTAAATTACATAGTAGTATATTTAATTGAAAGGGACGATTTTGTTTCTTCCAAAGCCCATGAATAACATGAGAATAACATAGATTTTAATCATTGCTCGAACTATATTATAACTGTTAAAAATATCATAATGTTTTTGTTGCAATTGTAAGCTAAACAGAAAGCTCAACGAAACAGTGTGTTCAAATTATTTATGATTGTTAATTATCAGTTTTCAGTTTCCGGCAATTCTCAAACTCGATAATTGTTCCGGAGGTATAGGAGCTTGCATGGTTGAAAGCAAATCGGAGTTGAAAAACAAATTCCAACAAATAACAAGCTCCTTGTGCACAGATTCGGACTTTCCAAGGATTGGACTTAGTCGAGGCAATTCAATGACAACATTTGAATTTTACAATGGTACTGAGCATAATGTCGATGTCATGTTATATGACAAAACTCTTGTATGGGCTTTTATAACTGACAGTGGAATAGTACGACAGCCATATTTTATAGGTATTTTTTTCATATTTAAAGACATATTCTACTTTACATAACTTTTCATGTAACGCCGAAATGAATTACAAAGGTGATCAAGCGAGTATTAAACATGCTTGCATTTCACAAGTTTACCGGTGTTATGCTCGATTAAAATCAAATAAAAATGTCGCTACATCATATTTCCAAGCATAGATTCTGATTGATATAACAGTGTAAATTTTATAAAATATATATTTCACACATAATTCGAAAAATATTATAAATCTAAAACTTGACATGAATATCTTACTTCAACATTAAAGATGCGTTAAGAGCGTGAATAATCGGTTCAGACTTTAAGTAGAAAAATGTCTAAATATTTCTGAAAAAACAAAACAAAAAAAAAACGATATTATTAAAATATCTTACATTAACAAATGAGCCGCGTCACGACAAAACCAACATAATGTGTTTGCGACCAGCATGGATCCAGACCAGCCTGCGCATCCGCGCAGTCTGATCAGGATCCATGCTGTTCACTATCGGTTTCTCTACTTGTTATAGGGTTTGTAAGCGAACAGCATGGATCCTGATCAGACTGCGCGGATGCGCAGGCTGGTCTGGATTCATGCTGGTCGCAAACCCATTATGTTGGTTTATGTTGGTTTTTTTCACGACACGGCTCAAATATATTTTAGGTACTGCTAAACGGATGCCTTCTTTTCTACCAGACGACAGCCGCAATCAGCTGATAGACGCTGCTTATAAATGCTGCATAGGGATAGGTAATATAAATATTCTGAAGCTGTATATTTTGTAGAGATACGATAAGACACAACGTCTAAGATTTGTTTCAGACTTTTGATGGAATAAAATTAGTTCAGTCTCTGCAGGTCTTTTATAGATTTATACGGGTGATTATTAAAATAAGTTTAATAATATTTTATTGGTCATATTCTACATGATAAATTTATACAATCTAACATCATTATATAAAGCAATAATACGGTGACACATACAAAAGGAGTGCACCAAAAGTTATACAAACTTACCTATGGTTCTCTCCTTATTTCCTTATTAAAAATAACAACTATACATGTACACTTTCATTTCAAAAGGTCTAACGGATGGAACTTTCAATGTTGAGTTTATAATGACAGCCAACGGACCAAAACTTGTAGAAATCAATCCAAGAATGTGCGGCTACGTCTTTAGGGATTGGATAATGAAATTGTACGGAATTGATATCATGTTATATACAATGATGATCTCTTGTGGAATAAAACCTGAGTTACCAAACATTTCAACAGACATAATACAGATGGGCGTGATGGTGATACCATCTTTACATGGAAAACTTCTGACAGATGATCAATACAGAAATAAATTGAATGAAATGATTGATGCTGGTGACGTCACATTTCTTCAGTTCCTGGAAAGTTTTGAGCATCTGTCCACCTATGACAAACCATTTGGAAATGTAGCTGTTTCCGGCACAGACTCAATCGAAGTTAAGACGAAATTGATGAATGTGTGTAGAGCGCTCGACATAGACCAACACGATTATCAAGTTGACATTTTTATAAGGAATTTTTAAATAACACACTGTATACATGTAGTTACAAAATCTTGTTTAATTACTTTATATACAATGTATGAATGAATGTTATATAAAGGGGGCCAACTGAGGATTTTTTTACATGATTGGACATATAATATTTCTTCGTGATTAATGTTCTGTTTGTGGTATGTCTAGACCAATAACTTGTGTACAAAATTATAGACTTTTCGCCCATCATATTTATTCAAGAATTCAAGAATAAGTATTGCAATTGTGATAAAATAAGCAAAATCTGAAAAGCGTTACAATGCTTTGCACTCAAATTTGCTTAGAATAGCATGCAAATATCATTTTAATTCATTTCTGAGTATATTCTTTATGTTTATGTATTTCTTTATTATCGTTTATGTGCCTCGCTGTTTTAAATGCCTCAGCAGATCTATGTAAGGAATTCAAAAATTATGTTTTAAGGTTTATGGACCTCAGTGGGATTCCTTTGACTAAGAGAGAAGTAAAGAAAAGAAAGCATTCTGTTTTAGTTTAAGTTTATAAGTACTTATCAATTTAAGCAATTCGTTAATGGTAATGTATTAGGTTGTAGCCATTTCATTTAAAAAAAACCTCCCACATTTCTTTTACTTTTGCATCAAATACTATTAAAAAGTTGTACTAGATTGTTGCATACCTTTTCATCGACATTTTAATATGTAGTTATACCACAAGCATTAACAAGCACATTACATTGATAAGCTTTCAAATTGATGATCTTTTGCTTTTGCAATGTATTAACAAAAAGTGCATTGAAATGTATTCTAAATCATTACAAGATTTTTTTTCTTCGTTTCTTAGCTCACCTGAGCTAGCACAGAGTGAGCTTTTAGGATCGTTGAATGTCCGTCGTCCGTCCACAATTGTAGCGGTTACATTTTTGTCTCAATAATCATTAAACTTTGTCAGGATGCTTGTAATAGCTAATAGCTCAGATGAGTTCGAACATGGGTCATCTCGGATGAAAAACTAGGTCACAAAAGCTAAAAATAGAAACAAAAATCTTATTAACACTCTGGTGGTGACATTTTTGACTCAATTGTCATCAAACTTGTTTAGGATGCTTGTCCAGGTAATTGCTCGGATGAGTTCGAACATGGGTCATCTCAGATGAAAAACTAGGTCACAAAAGCTAAAAATAGAAAAATCTTGTTAACACTCTCTTGGATACTGTTTTGACCCAAATATCTTGGAAATTGGTCTGAAAGTTTGTTTTGATGATTTCTAGGCCAAGTTTGAATATGGGTAACCTGGGGCAAAAACTAGGTCACACTGCCCAAATATGGAAAAACCTTGTTGAGATGAATCATGTTCGAACTCACCTTACATGGTGGCTGTAGTTGTTTATAAAAGGCAAACGTGTCTGACCACAAATTTTAACAACGTTAGAGAGTTGGCCTTTCCCTTCTTTGATAAATAAGATTTACAAACATACACATATGTCATTCAAAAGCACTTGGAATCTTTGGATCCAAAGTTAAAGGATATGTCTTAACTAGACGAGAAAGCATTTGCCAGAATACAGAAACCAGACATTTTGAAGCATATTTGTAAAATATGGACACTTTTTTCTCGGACAAAATTAAATAAGAGATAGAGAACTTTATAAAGAATCACATCATAAAGTTCAACAAATCACGAATGTATTAATGTCACGTAATAATACATTCATATGCTGTTACTTAACGGTATGTAATATGTCTTCTTGGCCGTCGTTATCACTGCTGATTTAATATGCAATTTGGTTTAAACAAAATTTATTTTAGTTCGATTGTACATGAGGCTTTAACCACTTTCGAATCAGTTCCAGGAACTAACCGTGACAGAGCAATAAATGTACTTTCTTGCCTAAGGAAACAACTACTTCCCTCTGTCGGACTTTGAACTCATGCGAATAACAACTAGAACTATCACTAAATGTGATTTATACCCCCGCAAGACTGCTTCGGAAATGAAGATGTTACTAGAAACATAATACCTTGTAAAAGAATTGAAATAGAGTTATGGTTGTGGGCAATTAAAGATAGTTGTGGTTCTTGTTTGTTGCATTTCCTTTCAATGCGGTTGACCATTGATGAAATTTTATTGAATTACTCTGTAATAAGTCCAGAAAGACAAGGAAAAGGAACAAAGCACAATAACTCTATAAATACTGAAGATGGAGTTATTGTTATTGTACACTACACTCATTGCGCTTTACCATTGTAAGAAGTTGTATTGAATTCCAGCCACTAGTTTTCAAGTTATGCACTGGACTAAAATAGTAACAAAGGGCAATAACTGTAATTTGTCCAAATAGAGATGGTTCCTGTGCACTGCACTTCATTCCACTGCCCTTGACCATTTTATACAGTTTCATTGAATTCCAACCATAAATTTTCAAGTTATGCACTGGACAATAAAAAGTAACAAAGGGCCAAAACTTTTAAATGAGTCAAGAAAGAGTTATGGTTTCTGTGCACTGCGCTTCCTCTCAATATACTTGACCATTGTGAATTCCAACTAGTAGTTTTCAAGTTATGCTCTGGACAAGAAAAAAGCAATGGAAAAGTAACAAAAGGCAATAACTCTATAATTACTCTGGGCAAAGTTATAGTTCTTGTGCACTGCACTTCCTTTTTTGTGCATGACCATTGTATGAAGTTGTTTTGAATTCTAACTAGTACGTTTTAAGTTATGCTGGAACAAGGAAAAGTATCAAGGGCAGTTTCTCTTTAATTTGTCAAAATGGAGTTATGGTTCTTGTGCACTGCACTTTCTCTTAATGTGCTAGACAACTGTATGAAGTTGTATTGAATTCCAACCAGTACTTTTCAAGTTATGCTCCAGACAAGGAAAAGTAACAAAGAGCAATAGCAAAGAGTAATTAGCAAAGATGGAGTTGTGGTTCTTGTGCACTGCACTTCCTCTCAATGTGCTTGACCATTGTATGCAGTTGTATTGAATTCCAACCATTAGTCTTCCAGTTATGCTCCGGACAAAAAAGCAATGGAAAAGTAACAAAGGGCAATAACTCTTTAACTAGTCAAGATGAAGTTATGGTTCTTGTGCACCGTGCTTTTCCTTATTGTGCTTGATCGTTGTATAAAGTTGTTTTGAATTCCAACCAGTAGTTTTTAAGTTATGCTCGGACAAGGAAAAGTAACAAAGGGCAGTAATATTGTAATTAGTCAAGATGAAGTTATGGTTCTTGTGCCCTGCACTTCCTCTCAATGTGCTTCACCATTATATGAAGTAATATTGAATCTAAACATTAGTATTCAAGTTATGGTCCGGACAAAAGAAAGCAATGGAAAAGTAACAAAGGGCAAAAACTATGTTATTACTTTAGATAGAGTTATGGTTCTTGTGCAATGCACTTTCCCCTATTGTGCTTGACAATTGTATGAAGTTGTGTTGAATTCCAATCGCTAGTTTTCAAGTTATGCTACGGACAAGGAAAAGTAACAAAGGGCTATAACTCTGTAATTAGTCCATATGGAGATATGTTTCTTGTGCACTGCACTTCCTCTCAATGTGCTTGACCATTGTATGAAGTTATATTGAGTTCAAACCATTAGTCGTCAAGTTATGCTCCGGATAAGGAAGATGCAACGGACTGCTTGACCGACCGACCAACAAACCGACCGACCACCGGGTGACTCTTATATACGCCCCCAACCCAACTTCGTGTCGGGGGTATAATTATAAGGATACTAGCCCGAAGCGTTAATCACTCGGCCATTCTGTCACTTATAAAAACAATTGATATACAATTTGAAACCACCTGTTTTCTATAATAAAGCAGCAACAGTGATTTTTCATTCCATCCATTTTCATTCAAGGGTCACAACTACTGTATACTAATATGCACATTATTGCCAAACTGTATGATACAAAAAATAAACAATACAAATGGTTTCATACGGATCATAATTCATTTAAAACGGATTTCAAACACTAGTTTATTCATTTCTTTCTGTACGTTTTTTCTTCTTGTTATTTAGGAATATTATTACACCCATTTGTCACGGTATGCACATTTAATGCACATTTAATGAAACGGAAATTTTAACGGATGTAGTTAGTCACACATCTAGATTAAATAAGTTTAACAATAAGCTTCAAAGTCCGTATGTCCTTTTGTTAAAATCGATATCATAAGCGCGCATATCTTCACAAGTGAGGTGACATTTAATTGATTTAAGAATCTATGTTTACATGTTACAGTTTATAATCTATACATAGCATTACAAACACCTTTTGCTCAAACAAGGAATCGAATGGAAGATAGCTCCTGATATAATCATTTTCCTTTTTCTTTTTAACGCAATGACATGTATATGTACAAGTCTAAATAAAAATAAGCAGGTTACTTTTTAGCTCGACTATTCGATAAGAATAAGTAGAGCTATTGCAGTCACCCGAGCGTCGGCGTCCGCGTCGGCGTCGGCGTCGGCGTAACCACTTATGTTAAAGTTTTTGTAATAGTTCAAATATTTTCAAAGTCCATAAACATATGGCTTTGAAACTTTGCACACTTGTTCACCATCATGACCCCTACCTGTAGACAGGAGGAGGTAACTCTATCAAGCATTTTGACAGAATTATGCCCCTTTTTCGACTTAGAATTTACGTTAAAGTTTTTGTAATAGTTCAAATATTTTCAAAGTCCATTGACATATGGCTTTGAAACTTTGCACACTTGTTCACCATCATGACCCAACCTGTAGACAAGAGGAGGTAACTCTATCAAGCATTTTGACAGAATTATGCCCCTTTTTCGACTTAGAATTTACGTTAAAGTTTTTGTAATAGTTCAAATATTTTCAAAGTCCATTGACATATGGCTTTGAAACTTTGCACACTTGTTCACAATCATGACCCCAACATGTAAACAGGAGGAGGTAACTGTATCAAGCATTTTTTTTTACTATCAAGCACTAAGAATAGTCGAGCGTTGCTGTCCTACCGACAGCTCTTGTTTAAGAGGTTAATATTGTTATATGCATTTTTATGAGGCGTTTTATTATTCGATATAAAAAGCTTATCTAGTTATGTTTATTGTTTTCTCCTTAAAAAGGGTGTAAATCTATATCATTTTTAACATAATCAAGGACGGATTTGAAAACAATCAACAAATGTTAAAAACTGTTATCAACATACTTTTTAATCATCACATCGATTAAAAATTTAACCTAATTGCAAGCTCAAACCGAAGCTTTTACACGAAATTTATTTTTCGACGTAATGATCGAAAATGCAATGTTATATTGATATAAAAATATTTTCTTAACTTTTCATGGATGTAACCTCATTAATGTCTGTGTCTGTATGACAAATGTACTTAACTTTACATATTCATTTGACTGATTAGTATATAATTGTGATAACTGTCTAATTTCTATGTTTTCAAAACACATTGAGTATTTCTTGTTGGTCTTACTGTCAAAATGAAATGTGAAATGAAATGAAATTTTACCATTTTATGTTTCAATGTTGAATTTCGCTTAAGCCGGTGCTAGGGGGCGTGGACGGTAGTTTGCACTTTACAGTACCGTCCATGAACGGGCTCAATCAAACCGAGCCTGCAACATTTTCAAATTTGCCGTGTTGGGCTTTCTTTAGGGATTCTTATTTTCTCTATTTTATCGCCACATCAGCGTTGTTTATGCCGTGTGGAGGCTTTAAAAAGTCGCCCCGTACATTCAATCAGAGATGTTATATTTCCGATCCATAAAGATCGTTCAGCACGACATTATTTCTGTGCTTGTGGTATTTTTAGTTTTAACTTTTCGGCATTTTTTAGTTTGGTAGTTCCAATATTCCTACTTGAATAATTGGATCACCCTTAGGATATGTTGCCTGCTTTTTAACACTGTCTTTTGACGTCTTATTTGTGATATGCAGGCTTCATAACCTCTGATCCCCTTTCAAAATTCCATTTTATTTCGTTCCGCTCATTGTTTTCTCGTTTAGGGCACACGCTTTTTATTACTTGGGGACCATACGCCGCTTTTCATAGGAATGGCACGGATCTGCGGTTGTTTCTAAATTCAAACTTTTACCATTTCATGTTTAAATGTTGAATTCTGCTTAAGCCGGCGCTAGGGGCGTGGACGGTAACTTGCACTTTACAGTACCGTCCATGAACAGGCTAAATCAAACCGAGCCTGCAACGTTTTCAATTTTGCCGTGTTTGGCTTTCTTTAGGGATTCTTATTTTCTCTATTGAATAGTACAGCCATTGGAGGAAATATAATAAATAGTAAAATTAAGGCAGAGTACATAGTGTATGTATTATTAAAATAGTAATCATTTATTAAATCAGTCATCTTTTTTCAACATATGTTGCAGTAAACGGCCCGAGTATGTTTTCATATGTGGCAGTTAACAACCTTTCAGCATAATAAGAACATAGGACGATGTATAGTATAGACGATGTATAATGCTGTAAAGTAATCTTAATGCATAGGTGAACTTAGCGATTCAATTGAAATTCGTGATAACACCAGCTAGATCAGCAAAAAGAAATAACAAGAAAAACAAACTATGAATATTCATTTAAAATTAGCCTATAATGTATTATAATACCATCAAGGGCCATCCCCCCACCAAATGTATTTGCTCATTGGAAGAATGTATATGTAGTTGTCGGGAAGACGTACGCTATGTGTAGGCGGGAACAACAACGACGTATTGACGGCGGGAATCAAGATGACGTCAACGTTTATACCAACGTTTATACCAACGTCACTACCGCTTTACTTGTATATATTATTGAGATATTAAAAAGATAGAAACAAGACAGAACGCGAAGCTTATATCTATACCCCACATTTTGGTGCCGTGACGAACTAGTGAGAAATTACAGACAAATATGGATCTTAATAAGCTAAAAAAGAAGAGAGACGCTCAGAAAGCTGTTATTTCCAGACATTTACAGAAGTTAGAAGATTCTACTGATGATTGCGTTCAGTTCCAGACGATATTTCATAATTTACAGTCTAAAGTTGCAGAACATTATTACTCTAACCGACGAGGATGATTTCGAAGTTGAGATGGTCGAAACAGAAGATTATATGCTAGATTTAAAGATTCGAATCCGAAACTTGGAAGCAGAACAGAGACAACCCTCCGGTAATGTTATACCACCGCCGCTGCTCAATCCCGTAGATCCCCCGCTAGATGAGCCGCCTATGAATAACAGTGCCAACATCGCATATCATTCCGAGAACACTTCCGTTAACACGACCAACAGTACTTCCGATGGACATGTAAGTGACATTTCTATACATAACGGACAGTATTCTCATTTTCACAAACTTCCAAAACTTACGCTACCTATATTTACCGGCAACATTTTAGAATGGCAGACATTTTGGGATTCGTTTGAGTCAAGTGTACACAATAACGTATCTTTATCTGACGTTTACAGAAGTTCACATATCTGAGATCTTTACTCCACGACGATGCAGCTAGAGTGATTCAGGGATTTCCGTTAACGCATTCAAACTATACACAAGCAGTTGCGTTCCTGAGAGAACGTTTCGGACAGGAACACAAGATTATAAACGCTTACATGCAGTGTTTATTAGATTTTACCCCGTCCTTACTCTGACATTAATAGTTTACGAAATTTTCAAGAGAAAATGGAGTCATATATTAGAGGATTGCAGTCACTTGGTCAAGGTCAAGACTCTTACGGTAATTTACTTGTCCCTGTGGTATTAGAGAAACTTCCTGCTGAAATTAAACGGAACATGACTCGTGACCATGGAAACAGTAACTGGCAACTTCCGGAACTACGACAAGCATTGAAAAAGGAGATCGCTATTCTGGAGTTAGGTCAATCTTTACATACAGGTGAAGTTCATAACGCTACCGCTTCATTCCTTACGGGGACACGATTTCATCCGAATGAAAAGAGAGCGGAACGTCCGAGATCTCCTTTTTGCGGCGACCATCACTTAGCAAATGACTGTAGGAAGGTAACAAATACTGTTGAACGTAAGAAAATTGTTAAAGAGAAAAAGTTATGTTTTAATTGTCTAGGACGCCACCAAGTAGCTACATGTAAATCGAACCATCGATGCCGTTTTTGTCAGCGAAAACACCACACTAGCATCTGTGACAGTAATCCCCAGCCATTAACCCCACATAGTAATTTGTATGCTACAGCCCCAAGTTACACTCCAGGTTTAAGAGATCAAGCTACTTCCGGTTCTAAAATCATTTCCGGTTCCAGTGATCAGTCCGCAATACTACATTCTACTACACATTCTAGACCTAAAGTTTTGTTGAAAACCGCTGTTGCGAAAGTATCATCTGGAGTTGCATCTGGTAACCTTTGTACAGATGTTAACATTTTATTTGACGAAGGGGCACAGAGGTCATTTGTAACAAAGGAACTTTCAGAAAGACTCGAACTCAGAAGAACGGGAACAGAAGTCGTAGAGCTTGCAGCATTTGGTTCATCTTCAAAGAAAGTAAGTCATATTGATACCGCAACAGTATATTTATTAACTGATACCAAAGAAAAGATAGCTATAGATGTCCTGATTGTCCCAACTATTTCCCGTCCCCCTAAAAAAGGTACAACAAGCCACAACAGCACTTCCGTATCTTCGTGGGCTTAAAACTTGCGCATCCGGTTACAGATGACGACACTTTCAATATATCACTTCTGATTGGTGCAGATAAGTACTGGGATATTGTCAGTAATAGAGTGATCCGTGGTAATGGTCCCACAGCTGTCCAGTCCAAGATAGGATACTTGCTTTCCGGTCCTTTTCCGGTTTCTTCTACTGATACCGCTACAGACTGCATATTAAAATGTATTAATATCTAAGCCAGATACACATGACCTAGAACGTTTCTGGAAAGTTAGAGTCTCTAGGTATTCAGCCTGAAAAAGAAGATGAAACTACCTCCGACTACATGGCAACATATCAGGAAAAATGCATTGAATTCAAAGACGGACGTTATTCAGCACAGTTACCATGGAAACGTGACCATCCGGTGTTACCTGACAATTATAACATTGTTCTTAAAAGAACGGAAAATACAATCCGACGCCTACGACAAGATACGAACATGTTACAGAAGTATGGCCAAATTATTTCAGAACAAGAAAATCGAGGCTTTTATCGAGAGAGTTACAGACGACAATATAGATAAAAAGAGTTCACTACATCCCACATCACGGTGTGAAAAAAAGATTCAGCCACCACCCCAATCCGAATAGTATATGACTGTAGTTGCCGCCAAAATAAAGATTCCCCTAGTCTGAACGATTGTTTAGAATCAACACCCCGGAATTAAATGACTTAACCAATATACTTACGAGATTTCGCTTACACAGATTTGCTGTCTCGACAGACATTGAGAAGGCATTCCTGCACGTGCAACTTGACGAAAGAGATCGTGACATCACCCGGTTCCTGTGGTTAAGTGACAGTACCAATCCAGATAGTAACTTGGTAACTTACAGGTTCAAATCTATACTCTTTGGAGCTACATGTTCACTGTTTATCCTACAAGCTACAGTTATGAAACACCACGATTTCAACAACATCAAATGGGTAAATCAAATACTGAAGAAAGAGTTATATGTAGAAAACGATTATTAAAAATGGCCACAATACAAGAGACCTAATGTCGTCTGCTGGTTTTAAATTGCGTTCATGGAATTCAAACATTTTTCATTTGCGCGCGCTTTCCAATTTGAAAGCAGACAACATACATGATTCAGACGAAATTACGAAGATTCTAGGCATGAGATGGGATGCTATTAATGACCAGATATTTTTGAACCAGAGATCTATAAATAGGCTCAATCCGATGACAAAACGTACCATACTCCAAGAAACGGCGAAATTGTATGATCCTCTTGGATTCTTCAGCCCATTAACGATAAGAGCTAAGCTCCTACTACAAGACATATGGAAAGAAAAATACGAATGGGACGCACCACTTCCGGAAGCCATACAGACACAGTGGCAGAATATAGCAGAAGATATCAATGGTACAATTACGAACAAATTTCAAAGATACTACTTTGATAAAGCAGACATAAAAATCACTTCCGGTAATGTAGGGAACCAGACAGAACTAGCAGATGATACAATTTCCCTTCATGTATTTTGCGATGCAAGTCTACAAGCCTATGGATCAGTGGCATACATCGTCAAAGGCAAACAGTCTACATTGGTCATGTCGAAAACTCGTGTTTCACCACTTAAGCAATTGACACTACCGAAACTCGAACTTATGGCTGCGGTTATTGGAGCCCGTCTTACAAAACACGTGTTAAAGTCTATACCAGCACATTCAGTCTACATATGGTCTGACAGCCAAATAGTTCTTCATTGGTTAGCGACTAATCGGAAGTTGAAGACATTTATACAAAACAGGGTCACGGAAATTCACGAAATTACAGAGAACCGGAAGTGGAGGTATTGTCCAACAGACCAGAATCCAGCCGATCTATTAACAAGAGGTTTGTCAGCCAAGGAATACCAGAAAAGCAGATTATGGAATAATGGCCCAAAATGGCTTCCTGACATTAATAGTTGGCCTAGCTGGCAAGCAAATGACAATGCCATTTTGTTCACAACAACCGAAAATGAAGAAGATGATTTAAACCATGAAAGGTGTTCGAACCTTACACAGCCCTCTCAAGAAATTCACCAACTCATTGATGTTGAGAAATTCAGTCGCTATAAGAAGCTACTCAGAGTAACTGCCTATGTGAAACGTTTTATCCATAATTGTCGCACAAGAAACAGAGCCAGAAGAATGTCAAGACTCGAACCTTTAACCGTTCAAGAGTTACAAGAGGCTGAACGACTGTGGCTACATAACACCCAGTTCTTGAAGTATCAGGCTGAGATAAATAATCTGAAATCAAATGGTAAACGACTTACTCTAGTGAAACATTTACGACTTTCCTTGGATGAAGATGGATTTCTACGATGTGGCGGGAGAATCCACAATGCACCAGTAATAGAATTCACCAGATTTCCATACTTACTTCCCGCAAAACATCCTTTCACACGGTTAGTAGTTTTAGACGCACATGAGAACCAACTTCACGCAGGCACAAGTGCATTGATCACACATTTACGACAGAGATACTGGATACCCTCTATCCGTCAGTATATACAAAGCCTTCTCCGGAAATGCGTTCAATGTCGAATGGTAACTGGCAACCATATACAGCACCAGATCCACCACCCCTACCAAAAATTAGAGTACAAGATACATCTCCATTTACAGTCACCGGGGTTGATTTCTCGGGAGCACTGTATGTACGAAGCAATTCTAGAATTGAGCATAAGGCTTATATTTTGTCTATTTACGTGCGCTTCAACAAGAGCTGTCCATCTCGAGCTGGTACCAGATTTATCAGAAGAAACTTTCATCCAAGCGTTTAGAAGATTTACAAGTCGAAAATCCCTACCCCATATAATGATATCAGACAACGCAACAACATTCAATGCAGCAGCAAATACCATTCAACAACTCATGAGATCAACGGCAGTTAATGACGCTCTACACAGCCATGGTACTGAATTGAGATTCATACCTAAGCGAGCACCATGGTTTGGCGGTTGGTGGGAGCGACTTATTGGACTAACAAAATCCACCATCAAGAAAGTTTTAGGTCGTTCATTTATTAGTTACGAGAGCCTCCAGACAATAGTAACAGAGATTGAGGGTATAATGAACGACAGACTGCTTACTTACGTCACTTCCGATATAGGAGACCCGGACCCATTAACACCGGCGCATCTGCTTTATGGACGTCGTATAACATCCCTTCCATATGATGGCAATACACCAGAACCACAGAATGTTACAATGTCTGACGTAACAAAAAGGGCAAGAATGCAGGCACAACTTATCAGTCATTATCGTTTACGATGGAGTCACAAATATCTTACGTCACTACGTCAGTACCACGAAACAACAGGAAACAACACTCAGACAGTTCAGGTTGGCGACGTTGTACAGATTTATGATGAATCACCAAGAACGCAGTGGAAACTAGGCGTAATCCAGCAGTAAATTTAAGGTAATGATGGCCTCACACGAGCAGCAATATTTTACGCACGAGTAATGGACTTGTCACTTCGAGACCTATTGTGAAACTGTACCCATTAGAAATCATTTCTACATCGTAATCATTTCGTGGCCGGGAGAATGTCGGGAAGACGTACGCTATGTGTAGGCGGGAACAACAACGACGTATTGACGGCGGGAATCAAGATGACGCCAACGTTTATACCAACGTCACTACCGCTTTACTTGTATATATTATTGAGATATTAAAAAGATAGAAACAAGACACAACGCGAAGCTTATATCTATACCCCACAGTAGTAGAGAAGAATATCTCCATTTTAAGAGGTCTTTTGGTAATGAAAACTGATGGCTGAAGTAATTACAGATTTGAAACCTATGTGAAAACAGATGACTGAAAATAACAATAACTGAAAATAACAAAGGGCAATTTCTGAAAAATGATACAGGGTAGAGTTATCATTCTTGTGCAATGCACTCCTCCTCAATATGATCTATCCACCTATGAAGTTTCAAGTTGATACCTCAAATACTTTTTTAGATATGCTCCAGACAAAAATGTGGGACGGACTGTTAGTCTAGTGTGGTTTACTTCTCTTCTGATATGGAATAAAAGATAAATAAGATATAAAGCATCAGTCTTGTCATAAACGACATCTTTGTATAAATATGAAATAAAAACTGTTCCGCAAAGAGTATTTTATGATTGGTAATTTGAAATTAGTGTTAAAGCAATAAATATATAAATGTTTTACTCAATTTCTCATTATTACGCTGATAGAGATAAACGAAATGTAATGGTTAAGTAATGTAAAGTTAAGAATCGGCAATTCGTTACAAAATATGATATGGTCAAATTTGATATGTGTAAATACTGATAAATGGGTTTGGTTATCAGTCTCCTTTTAGATGTATTAAAACATCTTTTGTGTATAGATTGTCAGTTATGAACACATTACAGGACATTTAAATGTTCGATCCCACTTCGCATCTGCCCGCGAAATTCACGAGCATAAATATTGAATGTATACTTAGAGTGATATTATGCCCGTCTAAGGGTATATAGTGAGTAAACAAGGGCTGAGTTATCATTCTTGTGCAATGCACTCCTTCTCAATATGATCTATCCACCTATGAAGTTTCAAGTTGATACCTCAAATTGCACGAGATTTTGTTCATTGTTTTTTGGAGTATGATTTCTCTGATCATACGATGGACCACGTGCATGTCAGTGAAATTATAAGTTTATTACGCAGACGGGAAATAAAGGTTGATGGTTGTGTGTCATTCTGTAACGATTCTACACCATTGGCAGCGTTAATCTGTGAACAATTAGAACTGAGAGGTAGCATAATAATTACAATTTATATAGTGACGTTTTGCATAACGCCCGGGTACTATGTCAGTTTGAATTTCCACTAACAAAATAATATATTTCAGATAACTACACAAGCATATTGCCGTTGTGTATATGCCGATTGTACCTATCAGTTTTCAAAAAAACAATACAAAGAACCAGAGTTTAGTATATAGCTCTTCAATTAAATTTAGTTTTAGAAATGTTATATATATAAAGTGGTGTGTAAATGTATGATTAAGCTACCATTTTATTTTATGAGAGCAGTGACATTCAATTAAAGGCACATTTTGCCTCAGAAACGAATAAATATTTTCTTCTTTAAAAAGGACAAATAAGAGTTTTGTAACATTGATATAATGGTATTAAAGCATTTTAGATGAATAACACCAATTATAACAATTATAAGCGGACACCAAAAAATAAAAGCATATCTGAGGCATAATGGGTCTTTTAGTATTTTAAGTAACCGTTTGTCTTTATTAGCATATGTCATGTTTACTGATTTTATTATAAAATTTTATTTTATATTTTATTAAATTATTTTACAACAATAATAATTTAGGTCTGAGCTACAAATCAGCCATAATAGCTAACTCAAAATCACAAACGCAGAATTTGTTGAAAATGAGTAATATAGAAATTGACGCTGTGTCAAATACTGATGTATTTTGTTCACATGCAGTTCATCTAAGAAGTGATCTGGACTGTGATGCGTTACCGAAAAGGTTTGTGTTGGTATTTCGTTTATTTGTCTTATTTATTCTTCGGAATTTTTATGTGTTTGTTGTTGAGTAAGGTATGAACAATACTCAAACAATAAACCTTACTTAATATTAAATTTACAATTTTGTTTTTGTTTTGTTAAGATTCTATAGTAAAGTAAAAGTACACAATACATAAAAAACTTTTCAAACCAAATAGTGTATCAAAATAAGAAATAATTAATTGAAAAGCATGCGTATCACATAGATTTTAATTGTCGCTTAGACTATGTTATAACTTTTAAAGTGTCATCGTTTTTTTATATTATAAGTTACACAATCAGTTCAACAAAACTTTTTGTTCAATTTATTCGTGTTTATTTTTTCATTATCAGTTTTAAATTTCCGGCGATACTCAAACTAGATAACTGTTCGGGAGGTGTTGGAGCGTGCATGGTTGAAAGCAAAGGGGAATTGAAAAACAAATTCCAACAAATAACAAGCTCTCTATGCACAGATTCGGACTTTCCAAGGATTGGACTAAGTCGAGGCAATTCAATGACAACATTTGAATTTTACAATGGTACTGAGCATAATGTCGATGTCATGTTATATAACAAAACCCTTGTATGGGCTTTTATAACTGACAATGGAATAGTACGTCAGCCAATTTATATAGGTAACGTTATTATATTTAAAGAATCGTTTTACTTTAGATTCTGCATGTCAAATCGAAATCAGTTATAAACAAAACAAAGGTGAGAGAAATCAGAACTAAGCAAGCATGATACATGCTTGCGTTTCCAAAAATTACTGTTGTTATGCTCAATTAAATTAAATTTTATAGTAACATAATGCTTTCAAGCAAAGATTTAGAGTAATAAAACACTAAAATTTATAAAGCACAAACTGTTTATTACGCAAACAATTCGAAATATACAACTCATCTTCACGGCAAAAACATAGACTTGCCTTGAATATGATTGTACACGATCTAAATTTAAGTTAGCAGTATGCGCCAAGAATCGCCTAAAGGCTTTTTGTAGGAGAATGTTGAAATAGTTCTGAATATATTACTTTAACAAATACATTTTAGGTACTGCCAAACGGATGCCTTCATTTCTACCGGAAGTTAACCGTAATCAGCTGATCGATGCAGCCTTTAGATGCTGCTTAGGGATAGGTAATATAAATATTTTGAAGCTATTTTTGTAGACATAAGATAAGACGCAACGTTTAAGATTTATTTCAGACATTTGATAGAGTATTATGTTAATTTCATTCTCTGCAATTCTTTTATCGACATATACAGGCGATACTTACATGTTCAATTATATTTCGAAAGGTCTAACGGATGGAACATTCAATGTTGAGTTTATAATGACAGCAAACGGACCGAAACTTGTAGAAATCAATCCAAAAATGTGTGGATACGTCTTCAGGGATTGGATAATGAAATTGTACGGAATTGATATCATGTTCTATACAATGATGATTTCTTGTGGAATAAAACCTAAAATAACAAACATTTCAACAGACATAATACAGATGGGCGTGATGGTGATACCATCTTTACATGGTAAACTTTTGACAGAAGATCAATACAAACATAAGCTGAGTGAAATGATTGATAGTGGCCAGGTCTTTTTTTTCAGTTCCTAGATAGTTTTGAGCATTTGTCCACCTATGACAAACCGTTTGGAAATGTTTCTGTTTCCGGGTCAAACTCGGTTGAGGTAAAGAAGAAATTGATGAATGTGTGTAGAGCGCTCGACATAGACAAAAATGATTATCAAGTTGACATTTTTATAAGGAATTTTTAAATTACACACAGTATAATAATATAATCTTGTATTTTTCAATGAATTGATAGTACGATAATAAATGTAATCACATATTTATTTTGATAATGTTTAAATACAATAACGTTAATTTCAATCAAGAGACCATCATACCAAATATACAATATATGAATAGAATGTTATACTGCTTAGGTGTTTGACATGCTGGGGGTGACATTGTTTTTTTCGTGATTAATGTTCTGTTTGATGTTTGTTTAACCAATAACTTTTGTGCGAATTTAAAGATCATTCGCTTAACCAGCTTTTGCAGATAATTAATGCAATTGTCAAGAAGTAATCCAAAATTGAAAAGCGTAGCAACGCTTTCCACTCAAATCCGCTAAGAATAGCAGGTAGTCAAATACAATTTTCAGTTTATTTCTGAGTATATTCTTGATTATCGTTTATATGCAATTCCAACTGATCTTTGTATTTTTTTTCTTTATATATTTATTGACACATTTGTCTAAATACATAGATAATAAAATGACACGTACCTGTTGTCTTTCGTTCCTCCATCTTGAATTGAAGCACCGTGCAAATACTATTAAAAGTTGTACTAGATTTTTACATCCATTCCTATCGACAGGTTATGTAGTCTGACCGCAATCAATAACAAGCACAATACATTAATTAGCTTATAATTCATGATTGATTGTATTTAGTCTTTCTTTGTTTCATTTAAAAAATCGATTAAAAATGACTGTAGTATCATGACAAAGAAAACTCCTGTAACGATTTTATGATGTTTTCATTTTCGGTTACAAGCCACATAGAAATGCAAAGAAGTGGAAAAGAAGCCTTTGCTGAGGAATCGTTGAATACTCAAATTGTTTAGAATTATTGCCTTAACCCCCCCCCCCCCCCCCCAATAGAAATCTCATGGTTACCAGTACAAATTTTGCTAAAAGGCATCAATTGAGAACCCACCCCCACGCCCCCCCCACCCACCCAAAAAAAAACGAGAAAAAAAAACAAAACAAAAAAAACAAATGCGCTCATTATATAAACCTTACCAAATCATTCATACGTTCAGGTCATTTTCTATTTAAATTAAGTACTTTTGTACATTATTCTGGATGATTTGTAAATCATTTAAATTTGCATAATTATACTTATCGTAATGCACTGTCCATTGGAGAGAAGGGCAGGATATTAAATAAAAAATGCTTTAAAATTTACTAATGCATACCTGGAAATGAAAGTAATCCCAATACAAGACTTACAAGACTTGTAATGTGACATGTCAGTAGTGCAACATTGTTCTGTTTGTGTCACTTCTGTAATCAGTAATAAAAGATGATAATAATGTATCATAGTATGTACATTTAATTTTCATCTATAATGCTAGTCATATTCTACAAATATCAACAACTTCTAAAACAAAAACTTTCATCGACTTTATTTTTCAAAATAACTGGCAAATGGTATATCATGATATAATAAAGGGAGCTAAATCGAATAGACTAATATTGCAAAGGGAGACAACGCATTAGTTTTCCTTACGTAAGTTCACATCTAGGTGTGTTTGTTCTGTAATATATGTCTCTGATCAGTATAAATTTTTTGCAGTACATTTTGCACGACTAGTTTTATTTTTAAATATGTTTTTTAAAACAGTTTCAGACTCAAAACTAAAACTACTTTTATAAATGGATTTTCGGATTTTCACAATGGTAAGGTAATTTATGTATAGCTTTTATTTTTTATTTATGTAACCAGTCTTGCGCAGCAATAAATATATACATATCCCACCGCGCAATACAAAATAATTAGTAATTTCCTGTAGAAGATACAAATGTAAGAAATAAATTACAGAATTTAAGTTTATTTTTTGTTTTGTCTTTTTAACTTCCTTCTCAGCGATTGAGGCGTGAAATTCGTTCCCGTTCTCATTCATTAATATGACATGCTGCGAATCACCTAAGTGGAACAATATATTAATTTACATACAAGAACTCGGAATATTTGGTTCCAAATTTATTTTTAGCTGTAAATCGAAGGGGTTGCTTGATCAAAATCGGGTCCATGGAGAGAAAAACATTTAAACAAAAATAGCTCCGCGCCTTTGGGTGCGGAGCAAATAAAATCATTATGGATGAAGCCGTATTTAGCAAATGTCATGATGATAGTCACCGTCTCAATAAATCTCGATCCTTTTCTCTCCTGAACGTTGAGATCAAGAAGCTTCGTCTTTAAAGCCACAGAAGTTATGTCTTTAGAGTCAAAATGAGCTCACTGTAGTTACACATTCTCATAATTTAACGGGTGTCGGTTCTCCATTTTGTGTAACTGTCAATAAATATTTCACTGGCAGATATTTCTGTCCTCCATGATCTTGCACATGATCGAGTGAATTTACCTATGTTACAGAACATTTTGCAAAAGGTCCATAGATTAACATAGAGTATCAATTTTCATACTCAATATTCGATTATTCATTTATTCTTCAAATGTCTTAAATAAGATATTCATTTTAATTGTCATTCATTTCGATATCTTAAACGATAAGCTAGAATAGTAATCGATATAAACCTAGCACGGCTAATCATAAATGTTGAAAGGATGGTTTCATCAAGCATGTTTATTGAAGCTGCATCTCTGTAGCTGCATGCAGGCTATAACTCAAGCATCTTATAACCGGTTTAAGGTGGACTCAACACTTAAACGTTAATATGTGTTTCAACTATTTTTTAAGATTTAAAGACATATGCAGATGTCACCTAATAGCGATTGGTACATTTAGACCCAAAGTTTAAGGATATGTTTACTAGACGAGAAAGCATTTGACGGAATAATTAGATCAGAGATTATGAAGCATAGTTGTAAAATACTAAAATTGTTTCTAAGACAAATTAGATAAGAGATATAAGGAATGTATAAAAAAAACATTTTATGCAATTCATCAGTTTACGAAGGCTGTCGCTGAAAAAGGGATTGGAGCACCACACTAAATACCGTATTCCGGTATATACCGGACAAGGCGCTTGAATGATAAAATGCTAAAATCTTGTCTTTTTACCCAACGGAATGAACTTTAACAGGTCTAATTCATCTTTTCACACCGAATCAAGTACGATAATCAAGGGAAAATGTAAAATTCGGCGAAAAAAACGATATTTGTCTATTTTGTGATCATGATTTCTGCAAGCGTCTAGAGGTACTGCTCCAATCCTGTATTGAGCTAAATCCGTTTACGAATGCATCAATGTCGCGTAATACGCTGTTACTTAGCAGAATGCAATATGTTTTCTTGGCCGTTTGTTTTCATCCCTGTGCTGACATTCAATTTGAAACTACCTGTCTTATACATTATATGAAACTACAATTATAGTAATTTTTGTCTTCAACCATATTCGATTATTCAAGGTAAACAACGAGTGTATGAAAATATTATTTAAGTGTGTGATAAAAAAAACCAACAGAAATGGTTTCATACAGATTATTATTCATTAAGAACGGATTTCATACAATAGTTTATACATTTCTTTCTGTCTTTTATGTTATCATATTAAAGTTGTTGTGTTTTTCACAAAAGCATTGACTGACGTACTTAGTCACACAAATTAACAAGTTTAATAATGAGCTTCAAAGTCCGTTTTTTAACCGATATCGTAAACACTTAATGATATCTATACCAGTGGGTATATATGTACATGTTACAGTTTAAAATCTATACAAAGCATTACATTTTTTTTTCAAACAAGGATTCAACACCTGATACAATTATTGTCCTTTTTTAACTTAATGAGGCATAAATGATAGAGCATGAGTGAAAATAAGCATGTCAATTTTCTACCAAAAATTTATATTGTTATGAGAAATGAGGCGTTTTATAATTCGATATAAAAAATGTTATCAAGTTATGGTTATATTTTTCTTTTCGAATACTTAGCATGATGAATGTTTAAAAGAAGACTACAGCTGCAATGTTTGAAAAGAAATAAACTACCCAAAAACAGAGTGTCATATGATCAGAATGCAATAAATTATGTCAGCGATAAATAATATGTCAATATAAAAGAGAATGTGCACTTATTTAATCATTAAAAACAACCGACTTAAAAAAAACAACGTGTCATTAATAACATAATTCTTAAAGATTTTGGAAACAAGTCATGAAATGATAATTCAAATGCATGTTAATCAACATACCTCAAATACTTTTTAATCAACATATTTCAATAACAAGTATCTTTTAATATACACAGCTTAGATACTTTTCAATAAAAACACCTCAAATACATTTAAATTTACACAACTCAAATGCTTTTGCATATTCAAACAACTCAAATCCTTTCCAATCAAAACACCTGAAATACTTTATCATCAATACGACACAAATATTTCTCAATATACACATCTCAAATACTTTTCAATATACACAGCTCAAAACCTTTTCAATATACACATCTCAAATGCTTTTTAATATACACAGCTCAAAAACTTTTCAATATACACAGCTAAAATAATTTTCAATATACACAGCTCAAATACTTTTCAATATACACAGCTCAAATATTTTTCAATATACACACCTCAAATACTTTTTAATATACACATCTCAAATGCTTTTCAATATACACATCACGAAAACTTTTTCATTTATAAATTTCAAATACTTTTAAATCATCACATCGATTAGAGATTTTCACTAAATGCAAGCTCAATTATAGCTCGCAAAAAAACGCTTTAACTTTGATAAATTGTGACTTAATGATCGAAATTGCAATTTTATATTATATTTGAAGATTTCTGAAATAATCATATATCTGTAAGCATGGGTTTTAATTAATAAATGTTATAATCTATAGGAAGTATGTTCTGAACTATTCATATGTAGGAAAGTATGGATTCAATTCAAATAAATAATTAATGTTATAATCTATAAGAAAGATTTTCTGTAGTATACATTTGTATGTAAACATGATTTAAATTAATCGAAAGAAAAATGTCAAAGATTGAAATTAGATACAGACAACTGGTCTAGTTGTTTGACAGCTAATATATTAAACATATGTAATACAAGTTAAGAAATATTTTCATAAATTGATTATATTTATAGAAAGTACAATTTCTATTTGTACTATCAATCAAATTGAATGTTGTGTGTGGTATAAATTGATTCATATCCTAACACTTAGTGGCGTCTTTTCCACAAAAAAATAAGATGCGATTCTAGTAAATATGTTGGATACGAATTGGCTAGTATTTCTGGTGGATCAAGGCTGCATGTGCCCCTTTGTACATTTTGACACGGAAGGCATTTGTAGTAATATCAGTTAATGATCGTTTTATATGCAGATGATAGTCAGGCATGTCATATTTGCGAACGCTATCGTAACATAACAGTCCTTAAAATCGGTTAATGTATCATCACAATGCGAGGAAAGTCTACAAGGAATCGGAAAATAAGATAAATTGTGCCTGTCAAATAATGCATCTTTATACGGATATGTTTTTCCCATTGATAGATTTGTGGTAGTACCAGACAGTAGATAAATTATCAGATCTGATGCCAACTCTCCGCAGGGATGTACAGAATAAACTGTTAACAATATGTTCGTAAAGTCGAGTATAAAGTTTCCCGTTAAGGTTAAAGACTTAGGGCAGAGAAAGTGTCACGCGGTAGGGTCCGTGTTAAACTCGTGCTAGAGACGTGAATTGTATATTATACATATTAAAAGACACGTTAACTCGAATGGAATCTGCTATATTTTCAATCGTGCCGTACATCCCTAGATATTTACAGTTCATACTTTGAAGTTCATTATTAGATTTTTTGTTAGAAAAATGACTTAAAAAGAGATGTGTACTGCTGATGTGTGACAATGTACTCCTAAGAAACATTTCACCAGAATTTAGCTATATATAGGTAAAAAGTAAATGAGTGTCATAAAACGTTACATCTTGTTTCAAAGGAAAGACACTTCAAGCAATCGACAATTAAAGCTGTACACGGGGCTGAACCACATATGTATTTCAAAATTGAGATTGAATGTTTTGAACACACTAGCGCCACGATCGGACAGAATATATTGACGGAGATTGCATAACTCCACCATCCCCGTTCTCGCTCTGATCCGTACTGTTGTTATGTAATTCTGGTTAGCTTATTAATTCAAATTAATTGAAACGTTTTATAAAAGGAGCATTGTGTGCTAGTTTGACTATAATAAAAATTACAAAATAAAATATTTTTACTTATAAATATGATCATTATGTTAAAAGGCATATACTATTAATGTGTGTATGGCAAAACATTAATGTCCTTTGTAAACAAGGGGTAAAGTACATGAAATTTGAAACCACCTACTTCTGTATTTCAATCTTTCATCAACTGTGACCATAAGCGTAATACGAGTTTTTTTTATATACCCTGTAGTAAAGCAAAAAGTAAGCGTAACAATTCTTAATGGATAAAATTGAATGAGTAGGGATTAATTTTGTTTGTTTGTTTGTTGGTTCAGGTTTTTATTTACGTCACTAGAAAAGAGAACAGGAAAACCTCATTTTCAAATAAAGATTAAACGATACCGACCGTTATTTATCTAATATCATACTTTACATCAATTAAAGTTTACTTATACCATATCACGACGATGGCCTGCAAAGCTGTAAAGAAATATATACATGAATGAATTTAGCATTTTAATAAAACACTTTCATTAAATTAAACCAAACACGGACTGGTTTTACAATGCATAGATCATTTATTGATAAATCACCCAGATCACAAAAATATAGATAATTATAATAACGTCATTATGTATCAAATTTTATTAGAAAGAAATATAGTACATAATACATGTATAATGAATTATACAGTGTCACTTGATTGAGAGGAAAGGCAATACAAGCAATAGACACTCATTAGGAAGAAAGTAGATGTTCACGTAGGATGAACCAAATATGTATTTCAAAACTGAGATTGGCGGTGATAAATATAGAGGAAAGTCAGTATGAGAGAAATCACACTTCGATTTTGTTCAAATAACCTCTTAATTTAATATAAATGTTAAAAGAGATGAGGAAAAAACTGTGATTGGCCTATTTGCTCTTTCACATATGGTATTACACTAAGTCTAATGCACATCGTGATCAGAGGAAATTTACATATATTTTAACCGATGCTCAAAATTGAGATTCATATGCTGTGTTGTTGTGTTGTTATATTACCTGATCAGCTTAGTAAATTGAAATGAAAACGTTTCATAAAAAGAGAATTGTTTGGTAGTTTGACTATAATGAAAATTATAAATTCAATATATATTTTCAATTATGTATAGTTACTTAATAATTTATAATATAATTATGATAATTATGTTAAATGGCGTAAAAGTTTAGAAATTACAATTTAAGGCTATAATTAATGTCCTTTGTAAAACAAGAGGTAAAATAGAGGTATTTTTTAAACCACCTTTTCTGCATTTCTCTCATCAACTCTGACAAGTTTCAAGTTTCAAGTTTTATTTACATATTCTCTGTTTGCATACATACAAATACAAGAGATAATACATGTCAATTATTTTACATACAAATAGTCACATGCATAGCAGAGAGCAACACAAAGTTCTAATACAGTTCATTCATAAGAATTATTAACGAAAATTAAACAATTCAGACACATACTGCAGTATAGAAAAAATAATGTTTTGGGTTTTTTTTTGCCCTTTTTGGCTTGCAGCCACGGCTGCAAGCCATTTCATTTGGAAAACCTGTTCAGGTTAGGTGGTTTTCTGCTTACATTTATAAGTGCATGATTGAACGGGAAACCAGCTGAAATCGTGCCAATCGCAACTTTTCGGCCTTTTCCGTCACTCTTCGGATTAATGATAATAGCCGATGTACTTCCGATTGCAATCGTGACAATTCGGGCGATTCCGTCATACTGCGGAATCAGACGAAGTAATATTACGGAAATCTAAGCTATTTTAGTTACTTCGGTAATCCCAGTTTGTTTATATAAATAGGATTCGTATTTTTACTTGATTTATCGATTTAAACCGTAATAAATTATAAACGAAATTGTTCCGTTTCAATTCTTTTTCAAGACGCAAAAGTTAGTTTCTTTTATAATTGTTTTTTGTCTGTATTAGTTTTACACAATAGAGGATGTTTACTGTAGTAGTATTCCGTCTTCAAAGGGTGGTCCAAATCACACAGTGCATGATCGAGTTATATTTAGATCTACTGAACTTCGTGAGGTAATCTAAAAACAGCCCATGCATATCATTAACCTTACCACGTGATGATTTATAGATAGCGCATCGTATCTGGGAACATGCTTATTAATTAAATGAAATGTGCACACTTGTTTCCTTTCAGTATGTATGATAGATCTTCACGTTAGTATTTTTACGATTGATTATTTTCTTTATTAGTTTTATACAATAGAGAATAGATTTCAAATCGTTTTGACAAAAATATTCGTTTTTACAAAAATAAAAACAAATAAATATGTTGGGATGAAGGCACAACTGTGCAAGCCTTTCCTTTTAAAAGGAAACTTTATTTTACCTACATTTTAATTCAGTGCAACAGTACCCTAGTAATTACGTAACTGAGAATGCCTATAAATAGATTTGTCGCATGATTAAATCGGGTCATTAGGTTCGGACAGGTGTGGACGGCACGTGAGGTAACAATAGAAGTGTGCCGTTGTCGTTAAGAAAAAAATATTTATTTTATTGATTTATGTTGGATGTTAAACAATATAAAATGCCAAAAATCTATGAGTTTCAATGTTTGAATTTAATTAAGATGGAAAAAAGCAAAAGAGTGTGTCATTCAGTTGGTGTTTAAGTGTTTGTCAGTTTGATATCTGACTTATTTATATTGAACAGAAGTGATATTATTCTGTTTGTGGATTTACATGGGTGCGTGACCTTTTGAACCTGCAATGTAAGTGTTTTTTTTTTAAATTACTTTTGTGATTTAAGCAGTGTTGTAGGCCTATTGTAGAGAGTAGTTTTTTGTTTTTGTTTTTTTCATCACTGTTCATGGATATAGATATATCCTGGTAAAATATCTTTGATTTGGTTGTAGTACATTTGCTTTGTATTGCCTTTAGTGACCATATATATATATATATACAGATCTATTTCCATGTGTAGACACATGCTTTTACTTATTACTTTGTAAAAGCATAATAAATGGAAATAATAAAAGGGATACATTATATGTCAGAGCTCTTTTTTTTTGCGAAACGAAATTATCAAAAGAGCATTTGATATATGAAATTTAGGTTGCTTTTTATTATTTTTTTTTAATTTATTTATTTATAGATATATTTTAATCTTTATTGGAACATAATTGATATTTCATTCTCACTAAAGGCATTAATAAGTGTAACCTAATCAAAAGATATAAGTGCTTGGTTGCTTTGCCTTGTAAATGTCAACCCCCCCCCCCCCCAAAAAAAAAAGGGGGGGGGGTGGGTGGGAGCTTTTAACAATATATTGACATTTTGACATTAAATTTTAAAAATATTAATGTGCATCATAAGAAGAAGTAGGTAATGTAATATGAAATATATTAAATAACAAACACAAAAACATGGTACATACCAGTCAAAAATAGTTTAAAGATGAAGCATACAGGCATATATCTACAAATATATTTACCATGGTGAACATATATACACATATACAAATTTATCAATTAATTTCTAAACAATTTCATGATACAGTCCATAAATTTGCCTAATCTTATTAATTCCTGTTTATTTTCAATGTTTAAGAGTTGGGAGAATTTTAAAATATTTGGATTCCTGTAATAATATGGTTTAATAAATTTTTTTCTTTCTTCACATAAGAATTTGCAATTGAAAATGTAATGAAATTCATCCCCTACTTCATTTAAATTACATAATGTACATTTTCTTTCTGTATATGGTACTCCTGTCCATCTTCCTACTTCCACTGGGAGCCTATGATTTCTTGTCCTAAAACTTGTGATAATTTTACAAAAATAATTAGGAAGAAAATTAAGATAATTATTTGTGCCAAATTCATTTTTAAATAGTTTATAATTAATACTGCATGTTGATTTGGTAACTAAATCATTCCATTCTTGTAAGTACTGGTCATTAATCTTTTGTTAAAAGGCAAGAGGGAACCATTTTCTATTCATTTGAATTTGTTGCTGCCATATATTTCCAAATCCATTTTTTGTAACTAAGTCTTTTATATGCATTAACCACTTTGATTTTAATTTACCCTGATCATGTAATCCATATAGAGTTAAATACATATTGTTAGATAATTTGTTGCTTGTTATATCAGTCAATTTACACCAAAAATTAATAATTCTACTATTAATGTCTATTTGAAGAGATTTTACTCCTAACTCACCATATATCATGTATGAAGGTGTTGTCTTTTTAAGATTGAGTATCATTTTAAAGAATTTTAGTTGTATTTTTGCAAGTTCTTTACTGCCTGAAAATCCCCATATCTCACAGCCATACAACAAGATGGGTTTAATAGCTTTATTGAAGAGGTCGACTTGTAAATCAATGGTCAAGTTAAGAGACCTAATCTTTTTTTGTAATGAAAACATAGCTTTATTTGCTTGATCAGCTATATGTTGTTTAGTTTTTTTAAAACTTTTAGTCCGTGAAAGATAGAGACCTAGATATTTTTACTCATTTGTTGTTTCTAATATGGTTTCATTGAATTTAAAATAGTTGTTATATTTTTTGCTTCTTGAGCCAAATATGAGTACTTTAGTTTTTTTTAGTATTTACTTGAAGTTTCCATTCTTTACAGTATTTATCAAATATGTTTAAATTTTCTTGTAAATTTTCACTAGTTTCACTCAGTAGAACAGTGTCATCAGCATACAAAAATGATAAACAATTTAAAGTACATCCCAAACTCTTTGTGGCTTATTTTACATTCAATACCTTTTACATTTTCACTGCAGAGATAATTTTCAAGATCATTTAAATAAATTGCAAACAATAAAGGGTGAGAGATTTTCTCCTTGCCTCACTCCATTCATGCAGGGGAAAAAATCTGAATATTCATTATTTTGATTTGATTCTTGATTTGATATTATGATACATATCTTTGATAACAGTAAAACATTTTCCATTAATATTATATTTCAATAATTTTTGCCAAAGTCCCTGCCTCCACACTGTATCAAATGCTTGCTTAAAGTCTATGAATACACAAAATACTATTTTTTGTCTGTTCAGATAGTAAATCTATATGGCAGTTTAGAATAAACAAATTATCAGTTGTAGAGTGATTTTTTCTGAATCCAGCTTGGCAGTTTCCTATCAGGTCATTTTCATCTGAGAATTTATTTAAGCGATTATTGATTATTGCAGTAAATAGTTTTCCAAAGCAGCTTAGTAGGGTAATAGGTCTATAATTTTCTGGTGATTTTACATCTCCTTTATTTTTATATATTGGTATGATATTACCTTCAGTCCAGCATTCAGGTATTATACCATTGTCAAGAATCAAATTGAATAGCCTTACATAAACAGGTAGCATAGTATTTATGCTGCATTTAATATGCTCATAAAGAACATTGTCAACACCAGGGCTCTTGTTATTCTTTAATGTTTTTACAGTTTTAAGTATTTCCTCTTCAGTAATTGCGATATTTATATCTTCATTTATTTCATTTATCCTATTTAATTCTTCATCTCTGGTATCATTTTCTTCATTAATTTCATGACAATTTATATTTCTAAAATATTGGTAAAGATCTTCTATTTTTTTTGTTGTTGTTGATTATCTTTTTTATTGATATTGTTTATTGTATTCCAAAATTCTTTTGGATTATTTCCCTTATATTTTCTTAAATGTTCAATTTTGTTATTTCTGAATGATTTATATGTTGCATTTATTCTATATTTATACTGCTTGCTTACATTCCGTAGTATGGATTTATTTCTTTCTGTTTTATTTCTATTATACAATTTGCGTGCAATATGGTATTGGTTCCTACACCTGAAACATTCCTGGTTAAACCAAGGCTTGAAAACATTCCCCTTTTAATTCTTTTTTCTTATAAATTTTCTGTGATCCAAAATGTGAGTTTACATGTGTTCAAAAATAGGGAGATAATGTCCTGTACAACTACATCTATATTTTTCTGAGTGACCATTTTTGAGTCATTTTTTGAATTAAGATTATCAATTATGTTTTGTATTTTATTTTGATCTATATTTTTATTAAAGTCATCTGTATTTACATTAGTATTCTATAGTTTGACAAAGCTGTCATTTGATTTTGTACATTCTGTATTGGTTTTTTTCAATCACATTTTGTCCAAGACTAAAGGTTAAGACAACTGGATTATGGACATCTGAGTAGAGATCAGAAAAAGTCTCTACATGTATATTCCCTAATAATTTCAAAAAGCTTTACTGTACACACAAAATAGTCTACCGTACTACATCCTTTACATGTGGTACATGTATTTAAATAATCAGTTCCAACTCTTCCATTTATGATAAAAAGGTTATTGCTAGCACAAAAATCAATCATCATATTACCATATTCATTTACGGTTTTATCAGCTGTTTTCCTTTCTAAAGGAACATTACACTCATTTAATTTGTTCAAAACAAAATTACTGTCATATATAAGATCATCATTTCCATTTTGGTGTAAAATAAACTCGTCACATAATAAAATCTTTTTTTTTTCACCAACACGTGAATTAAAATCTCCAAAAAAGGAGTAGATTTTGATTATCAAACTTGTTGATTTCAGTTTGTAGCTCTTGATATGGATCTTGGTTTGCATACTTTGTTTCTAATAGGCGGAAATATATATAATACCACAAATTACATGATCAACATCATTTAATAAATGCAATGTGTCAAATCTAAACCAAAGCACTAATTTGCTTTCGCTTTTAAGGATTTTAATTCTGTGAGATAAATTGTTTTTTACCAGAAGGCAAATTCCACCTGATCTATATCTGGAGTTCTTGTGCCTGTTATTCATGAAAATTTGGTATCCTTCAACTGATACTACACATCTAAGTCATCGAGTTTACTTTCTTGCACTCCAATAATGTCATGTTTGTTTGATGAATTCTACAAAGTCAGGGTTATTTAATTTTGTTTTGATACCACAAACATTTATAGAGCAAATTTTTATCTCTTCCTCTATTGAATTATCAGTTTTATTATTAAGATATGTGTTACTCTCACCGTATTGCTAATTATCAATTTTGTCTCGGTCTTGAATATTCTCTTGGTAATTGGTGATATCCTCAGTCTGGGAGTTGTAAGGGTCATCTTCATCTGTAGAATCCAGGAAGTGTATATGAGTGTTTCTATCAGCACCATTAGAAGGTGAAAATTCTCTATGTTTTTTCGTTTCTATGCTTATATCTATTGGTGATTTTGCCATTCTTTTACCATTATTTTGTTTCGCATGATTGCTTTCATCTTCCAGCCCTGATAGTAAAGCAAACCTATTTGAAATTGGTGTGGCTGTTTTGGAATTGTTTTTATCTTTTGAAAGGTTATTATTTCTGTTTGTTGTCTTTGCATAGTATACCTTTGTACTGTTATATTCATGTTGAGTTGTTCGTTTGGGGGGGGGGGGGGGGGCACTTCCATTGTTACTGTTCATTTTACTATTTCTGTTTGAGTTTTGCACCATTTGTGTTTCTGTCTGGTAAATACCTTACATTTTCTATGAATAACTTGTCTCTTACAAGTTTTACTCTTTGTCCTTCATCTTTGGCTTCTTTCATCTTTGGATATAGGTATTTCTACGTTCTTCTATTTCTCTTGGAAATTGCTCTCTTACACCATAGTTTGTGCTTTTGAGTATATCTGGAGCAGCAAATTTTATTAGATCTCTCTGTTTTTGTTCTCTGAATTTGGCAATAATTGGTCTTGGCTTCAATTGGTTTATCATTTTTTTACCAAGTCTATGAACTCTCTGGAAATTTATATCTTCATCAATCTTCATTTCATGTATGATAAATTCACATAAGGTGTTTTCAGTGTTTTCATACTGGCATTGTGTCTCTGGTTCCTTGATGTTATAAAATATTAGGTTGTCTTGCATGCTTCTGCACTGTAGATCAAGTATTGTTTCATTTTGTTCATTTTGGTAATCTTTTACTTCTGTTATTTGTGATTGTAGGTGTGCCATCTGTCTTTCCAGGGCGGTGATTTTGTTACTGTCTTCTGACCTTTCATAATTGATGTTTTTCATATAATTCACTAACAACTTCAATACTATGTTGATATTCATTGATTTGTTTGGTGTGGTGTTGCATGCTTTCATTCAGGCTATATACTTTTTGCCCCATCATTGTTAAATTTTTTTTTGTTTCATGCATGTCTTGTACTTGATTTTCTATAGTATTTATTCTTTCATTTTGGTGTCTTATTGATTGGTGTAAGCACTGCCATTGAGCTTCCTGTCTCTGTAGTTGGTTATCTATTGCACATAACCTCATATCTAATCTGGATTCTATCCCCTGTAGAATATAAACCCAAGGTGGTATTTCACTTTGATCTTGTGATGTCAAGGGTGGTACATGTATTTGTTGATAAAAATGAGGTTGTTGGTTATTTGTTTGTTGTTGTTGTTGTTGTAGTGATAAACCCATATTGTCACTATTGGTGTTCTTATTGGTATTAGTTTGCTCATATTTTCTCGCACTACTAGTATTATTCACGTTATGTAATGTATTGTGGTTGTCTTCATAATATGCCATCGTTGTATTTGGATTTTCTTGAGATGGTGGGGATGGATATAATAACTGTCTTGCCTCTTTAAGTTTTTGTTGCGTTTCACTATTATAATCACTGTTGTATGTTTTATGTTCATTATATATTGTCCTATTTGCCGGACTATCACTCGTTATTAGGTTCATTTCTGTGACTGAGGGGTTTTGGCTTTCACGTGCATTGATGGGTGGGGTTTTTGTCACTGGTGGGGGGGTATTGTCACTTTTACTTTGTTTACTTTGTTTACCCTTAGAATCTGTTCTTTGTTTCCTCATTTCACTTACAATTACAGTTATATAGTGATTTTACCAATTCACTCGATACTATAAGCTGTTTGCTAATCGTCTATATAGTTTTTTTGGCGTTTTTATAATAGCATCATTTGTTTACGTTTTGTTGCCGCCATGATCACGTGACGAGCATCTGACCATAGGCATAATACGAGTTGAAATTTATATGCCATGATTGTATTTGAAGCAGAAAGTTAGCGTAAGAATTCTTAAAGTGAAAGGTGAAAATAATTATTGAATAACTAAAAGTGGAACATGATGACGTTAACATTATTCGGTTGTACAATTATGATATAATGGGTTTCGCAAGGTATTCAGTTACGATATTTTGCATTTAAGAATAAAAGAGTGTATACAAAAACGTGAACACAAGTAACGTAGTGGTTTAAATGTTCAGGTTATGAAAAGCTCAAGTCAAGTTCTGGACTGTGAGAATTCTTGGGAGTGAGTTTTTAACTTTCAGAATATTTTTTTTTTAAGTTTGTCATGTCAGTCATGAATTTCTCTTTTAAGAATCTGAAATTGAATTAATGTTTGGCACAAATGAAAGTTAAACTTGTAAGGGTAAAACAAAAATGAACGTATTTGGATGTTTAACAGTCAATACTATTACTAATTTCATTCTTTTAGAAATCCTGAATTTCGGTGTCACATTTTTAACAATTTTGGCTTATTTGTATATATCTTAGTATGTTCGGGATCATTGATACCAGCACTGTTAAGTGTTGAGAATTGAGTACCACTCAAGCCGGTGCTAGGGGGCGTGAGGGATGTTGCACGTATTCATTATCCCTTATGTACAGTCTCAATCAAACCGAGTCTGCAATTCTCTTGTAATTTTGTTGTGATTAATGCTTCCGAGGGATCACTTTGTTTCCAGATTTTTATTCTTCACAACAGCAGGTGTCAAGTGCTGTGTGGCAGCTGTAAAAAGTTGCCCCGTACTTCACTTCAGTGTTGTTATATTTTTCTGGTCCTTCGGGATCATTGATGCCAGCACTGTTAAGTGTTGAGAATTGAGTACCGCTCAAGCCGGTGCTAGGGGGCGTGAGGGATGTTGCACGTATTCATTATCCCTCATGTACAGTCTCAATCAAACCGAGTCTGCAATTCTCTTGTAATTTTGTTGTGATTAATGCTTTCGAGGGATCACTTTGTTTCCAGATTTTTATTCTACGTAACAGCAGGTGCCAAGTGTTGTGTTGCAGTTTTAAAAGTTGTCCCGTTCTTCACTTCAGTGTTGATTTATTTTTCTGGTCCTTCGGGATCATTGATGCCAGCACTTTTAAGTGTTGATAATTGAGTACCGCTTAAGCCGGTGCTACGGGGCGTGAGGGATATAGCACATATTCATTATGTCCTTATGTACAGTCTCAATCAAACCGAGTCTGCAATTCTCTTGTAATTTTGTTGTGATTAATGCTTCCGAGGGATCACTTTGTTGCCAGACTTTTATGCCTACTTATTTGATCATTTATCATCCTTATTACTGGCTGTGGTGTGCAGTTGGCGGCCCAGCGGCCTGGCGGCGTGAAGTTGGCGGCCCAGCGGCCTGGCGGCGTGAAGTTGGCGGCCCAGCGGCCTGGCGGCGTGAAGTTGGCGGCCAAAAAATTTAATGTTGTAGAAATGTTATTTTAACACTAAAACGGCATTAAATGAAGTTTTAAAGATAATTATTGTTATTTAAAGAATATATAAAGAGAAAAAATCACTTTCAGAGAACTTTTTATGCCACCGCAGCATCTGCGATGCGGTGGCATATAGCGATTCACCTGTGTGTGTGTGTGTGTGTGTTTGTTTGTTTGTGTGTGTGTGTGTTATATAGATTATATAGTGAACTTAAAAAATCTTCTTGTGAAAAACCACTAGTCCAATTTCAACCAAACTTGGCAGGATTGATCCTTGGGTGAAGGGGTTCCAAAGTTGTTCAAAGAATTTCATTCCATGCAGAAATCTGGTTGCCATGGCAACCAAAAGGAATTAAAAGAATAAATTTAAAAAATCTTCTTGTAAAGACCCAAAAGGCCTAGAGCTTAGATATTTTGCATAAGGCATTGTCTGGTAGACCTCTACCAAGATTGTTCAAATTATAGCCCTGGGGTCAAAATTGGCCCCGCCCCGGGGGTCATTGATTTTCACTATATGTACATATAGTAAAAACTTAAAATACCTTCTTGTAAAGACTGAAAAGGTCTAGAGCTTAGATATTTTGCATAAGGCATTGTCTGGTAGACCTCTACCAAGATTGTTCAAATTATAGCCCTAGGGTCAAAATTGCCCCTGCCCCGGGGGTCATTGACTTTCACTATATGTACATATAGTAAAAACTTAAAATACCTTCTTGTAAAGACCCAAAAGGCCTAGAGCTTAGATATTTTGCATAAGGCATTGTCTGGTAGACCCTTACCAAGATTGTTCAAATTATAGCCCTGGGGTCAAAATCGGCCCCGCCCCGAGTGTCATTGATTTTCACTATATGTAAATATAGTAAAAACTTAAAATACCTTCTTAATTGTAAAGACCCAAAAGGCCTAGAGCTTAGATAAAAAAATTATTTTGCATAAGGCATTGTCTGGTAGACCCTTACCAAGATTGTTCAAATTATAGCCCTGGGGTCAAATTCGGCCCGCCCGGGGGGTCATTGGTTTTCCTTTTATGTATATAGTAAAAACTTATAGTAAAAACTTTTTAAAAATTTCTTCTAGCAATTGACAAATGCTAGAGGTTAGATATTTTGCATGAAACATTGTGAAGTGAACTTCTAGCAAGATTGTTGTTGAATTATAGCCCTGCTAGTGTCAAAATTGCCCCCGCCCCATGGGTCATTGATTTTAAATATATATATAGTAAAAAATCTTATTGTCTGAAGGTACAAGGCTTAGAGCTTTAATATTTGTTAAATGATATCATCTATAGGAACTCTACCAAAGTTGTTCAAATTTTGCCTCTATAGTGTCAAAATCTAGTGTCAAAATTAGGTTTTCCTTATATGTATAAAGTAAAAACTTAAAAAATCATCTTCTTTAAATTTACAAAGACTAGAGTTAAGATATTTTGCATGAAACATCATATGTAGTGAACCTCTAGCAAGATTGTACAAATTATAGCCCTGGGGTCAAAATTGGCCCCACCCCAGGGGTCATTGATTTTCACTATGTACACATAGTAAAAAAATAAAAAAATATTTTTGTCTGAAGGAACAAGGGATAGAGCTTTGATGTTTGCTATATAATATCATCTATAGGTCCTCTACTAAAGTTGTTCAAATTTTTCCCCTGGTGTCAAAATTGACCCTGCCCGGGGGCAGTGATTCTCATTATGTACACATAGTAAAAACAGAAAATAAAACAAATGTTTTCTGAATGGGAGAAAGCTACAGCTTAGATATTTGACTTGAAATGTTGTTTGGTGGACCTGTATTAAGATTGTTTTGAATTAAACCCTTGGGTCCAAAATTTTGCCTTGCCCAAGTTGACAGTGACCTACTTTCTTGTCCTTTGATGTACAGCAATGAAATTTTGACCATGTGCACAGTTTTAGTTGTAAAATTGAACTTTGATATCAGGTGACCTAGATCTTGTTGATGTGACCTATGACCTACTTTCTTGTCCTTTGATGTACAGCTATGAAATTTGAACCCTGTGCACAGATTAAGATGTAAAGTGAACTTTGATTTCAGCTGACCTAGATTTTGACAAAGTGTCTTACTGTGTTGTCCTTTTGATGTAGTCATGAAATTTAGGCTGTGTGAAATATGACCTTCACCACCAAATTCACTAGACTCAAGTGCATTGATATATTCCTACTCTGATCTTTTATTGAGTTAACATTAGATTTAACCACTTATCTGATAATAAGAGTAAGATAGGTCAGGGATCTATGCTTTATGACACTCTTCAAAATTGTAAAGAAACAAAAAAAATCTGTTCCTACACTACTATTTAGTGTTGTATTATTGCGGTGGCATAGCATTTTTCTCAAATGCAATCTTGTTTATATTCTCATTTTTGTGAAGTTGGCGGCCTGGCAGCCCAGCGGCCTGACGGCCAAAAATTTTAATATTGTAGAAATGTTATTTTAACAATAAAACGGCATTTAATGAAGTTTTAAAGATAATTATTGTTATTTAAAGGATAATTCAAAAGAAAAAATCACTTTCAGAGAACTTTTTATTTTGTCATTTTTGTGAAGTTGGCGGCCTGGCAGCCCAGCGGCCTGACGGCCAAAAATTTTAATGTTGTAGAAATGTTATTTTAACAATAAAACGGCATTTAATGAAGTTTTAAAGATAATTATTGTTATTTAAAGGATAATTCAAAAGAAAAAATCACTTTCAGAGAACTTTTTAATTTTCACATTTTTGTGAAGTTGGCGGCCCAGCGGCCTGGCGGCCAAAAATTTTAATGTTGTAGAAATGTTATTTTAACAATAAAACGGCATTTAATGAAGTTTTAAAGATAATTATTGTTATTTAAAGGATATATATAAGAAAAAATCACTTTCAGAGAACTTTTTTATTTTCTCATTTTTGTGAAGTTGGGCGGCCTGGCAGCCCAGCGGCCTGACGGCCAAAAATTTTAATGTTGTTGAAATGTTATTTTAACAATAAAACGGCATTTAATGAAGTTTTAAAGATAATTATTGTTATTTAAAGGATAATTCAAAAGAAAAAAATCACTTTCAGAGAACTTTTTTATTTTCTCTTTTTTGTGAAGTTGGTGGCCCAGCGGCCTGGCGGCCAAAAATTTGTTG